>NW_025958288.1:0-41135 GCF_023159225.1 Perognathus longimembris pacificus | reverse complement strand
GCCTGCCCTTCCTTCCATTATCCGTCACCGAGACAAACTGAACAAAGTTCTGAGGTCGACCTTGTAAAGATAAGGATTCAGGTCTGTCTTCTGTTTACCTTTGCTCCTGCGCGCACTGCGCTTCTCTCCACATTTATGTGTTTGTTTGTTTGTCTATCTAATCTTTTGGTTTTTATTTCTAATGAGGTCGACCAGTTGTCTATTTATTATTTTTTTTTACTACGCATCAAGCTGCGCTGCTTGTCTTTGCTCCTGTGAGCTCGTGCACTCTCGCCTTTTCCACTTATTTTTATTTTTGATTTATTTTTGATTTATTTTGTCAATTTTTTAAAAAAAATACGCATCGTGCTGTGCTGTTGAGTTTGCTGAGTGCATTCGCGCGCTCTCGCTTTCTCCACTTTACAATTTTTTTGTTATTATTTATCTATTCCTGAGAGTTTATCTTATTTTTTATTTGTTTATTTAATATGAAGTCGACCAGTTGCCTGCCCTTCCTTCCATTATCCGTCACCGAGACAAACTGAACAAAGTTCTGAGGTCGACCTTGTAAAGATAAGGATTCAGGTCTGTGTGCTGTTTACCATTGCTCCTGCGCGCACTGCCCTTCTCTCCACATTTATGTGATTGTTTGTTTGTCTATCTAATCTTTTGGGTTTTTATTTCTAATGTGGTCGACCAGTTGTCTATTAATTATTTTTTTTACTACGCATCAAGCTGCGCTGCTTGTCTTTGCTCCTGTGTGCTCGGGGCACTCTCGCCTTTTCTACTTATTTTTATTTTGATTTATTTTTGATTTATTTTGTCAATTTTTTAAAAAAAAACGCATCGTGCTGTGCTGTTTGTGTTTGCTTGAGTGCATTCGCGCGCTCTCGCTTTCTGCACTTTACAATTTTTTTGTTATTATTTATCTATTCCTGAGAGTTTATCTTATTTTTTATTTGTTTATTTAAATGAAGTCGACCAGTTGCCTGCCCTTCCTTCCATTATCCGTCACCGAGACAAACTGAACAAAGTTCTGAGGTCGACCTTGTAAAGATAAGGATTCAGGTCTGTCTGCTGTTTCCCTTTCCTCCTGCCCGCACTGCCCTTCTCTCCACATTTATGTGTTTGTTGGTTTGTCTATCTAATCTTTTTGGGTTTTATTTCTAATGAGGTCGACCAGTTGTCTATTTATTATTTTCTTTACTACGCATCAAGCTTCGCTGCTTGTCTTTGCTCCTGTGTGCTCGCGCACTCTCGCCTTTTCCACTTATTTTTATTTTTGATTTATTTTTGATTTATTTTGTCAATTTTAAAAAATTACGCATCGTGCTGTGCTGTTTGTGTTTGCTTGAGTGCATTCGCGCGCTCTCGCTCTCTCCACTTTACATTTTTTTGTTATTATTTATCTATTCCTGAGAGTTTATCTTATTTTTTATTTGTTTATTTAAATGAAGTCGACCAGTTGCTTGCCCTTCCTTCCATTATCCGTCAGCGAGACAAACTGAACAAAGTTCTGAGGTCGACCCTTGTAAAGATAAGGATTCAGGTCTGTCTGCTGTTTACCTTTGCTCCTGCCCGCACTGCCCTTCTCTCCACATTTATGTGTTTGTTTGTTTGTCTATCTAATCTTTTGGGTTTTTATTTCTAATGAGGTCGACCAGTTGTCTATTTATTATTTTTTTTACTACGCGTCAAGCTGCGCTGCTTCTCTTTGCTCCTGTGTGCTCGCCCACTCTCGCCTTTTCCACGTATTTTTATTTTTGATTTTTTTGATTTATTTTGTCAATTGAAAAAAAATACGCATCGTGCTGTGCTGTTTGTGTTTGCTTGATTGCATTCGCAGCGCTCTCGCTCTCTCCACTTTACAATTTTTTTTGTTATTATTTATCTATTCCTGATAGTTTATGTTATTTTTTATTTGTTTATTTAAATGAAGTCGACCAGTTGCCTGCCCTTCCTTCCATTATCCCTCACCGAGACAAACTGAACAAATTTCTGAGGTCGACCTTGTAAACATAAGGATTCAGGTCTGTCTGCTGTTTACCTTTGCTCTTGCGCGCACTGCCCTTCTCTCCACATTTATGTGTTTGTTTGTTGTCTATCTAATCTTTTGTGTTTTTATTTCTAATGAGGTCGACTAGTTGTCTATTTATTATTTTTTTTTACTACGCATCAAGCTGCGCTGCTTGTCTTTGCTCCTGTGGTGCTCGGGGCACTCTCGTCTTTTCCACTTATTTTTATTTTTGATTTATTTTTGATTTATTTTGTCAATTTAAAAAAAAACGCATCGTGCTGTGTTGTTTGTGTTTGCTTGAGTGCATTCGCGCGCTCTCGCTTTCTCCACTTTACAATTTTTTTGTTATTATTTATCTATTCCTGAGAGTTTATCTTATTTTTTATTTGTTTTTTTAAATGAGGTCGACCAGTTGCCTGCCCTTCCTTCCATTATCCGTCACCGAGACAAACTGAACAAAGTTCTGAGGTCGACCTTGTAAAGATAAGGATTCAGGTCTGTCTGCTGTTTACCTTTGCTCCTGCGCGCACTGCCCTTCTCTACACATTTATGTGTTTGTTTGTTTGTCTATCTAATCTTTTGGGTTTTTATTTCTAATGAGGTCGACCAGTTGTCTATTTATTATTTTTTTTACTACGCATCAAGCTGTGCTGCTTGTCTTTGCTCCTGTGAGCTCGGGCACTCTCGCCTTTTCCACTTATTTTTATTTTTGATTTATTTTTGATTTATTTTGTCAATTTTTTAAAAAAATTGGCATCGTGCTGTGCTGTTTTTGTTTGCTTGAGTGCATTCGCGCGCTCTCGCTTTCTCCACTTTACAATTTTTTTGTTATTATTTATCTATTCCTGAGAGTTTATCGTATTTTTTATTTGATTATTTAAATGAAGTCGACCAGTTGCCTGCCCTTCCTTCCATTATCCGTCACCGAGACAAACTGAACAAATTTCTGAGGTCGACTTTGTAAAGATAAGGATTCAGGTCTATCTGCTGTTTACCTTTGCTCCTGCGCGCACTGCCCTTCTCCCCACATTTATGTGTTTGTTTGTTTGTCTATCTAATCTTTTGGGTTTTTATTTCTAATGAGGTCGACCAGTTGTCTATTTATTATTTTTTTTTACTACGCATCAAGCTGCGCTGCTTGTCTTTGCTCCTGTGTGCTCGGGCACTCTCGTCTTTTCCACTTATTTTTATTTTTGATTTATTTTTGATTTATTTTGTCAATTTTTTAAAAAAAAAGCATCGTGCTGTGCTGTTTGTGTTTGCTTGAGTGCATTCGCGCGCTCTCGCTTTCTCCACTTTACAATTTTTTTGTTATTATTTATCTATTCCTGAGAGTTTATCTTATTTTTTATTTGTTTATTTAAATGAGGTCGACCAGTTGCCTGCCCTTCCTTCCATTATCCCTCACCGAGACAAACTGAACAAATTTCTGAGGTCGACCTTGTAAAGATTAGGATTCAGGTCTGTCTGCTGTTTACCTTTGCTCCTGCGCGCACTGCCCTTCTCTCCACATTTATGTGTTTGTTTGTTTGTCTATCTAATCTTTTGGGTTTTTATTTCTAATGAGGTCGACCAGTTGTCTATTTACTATTTTTTTTTTACTAAGCATCAAGCTGCGCTGCTTGTCTTTGCTGCTGTGTGCTCGCGCACTCTCGTCTTTTACACTTATTTTTATTTTTGATTTATTTTTGATTTATTTTGTCAATTTAAAAAAAAATACGCATCGAGCTGTGCTGTTTGTGTTTGCTTGAGTGCATTCGAGCGCTCTCGCTTTCTCCACTTTACAATTTTTTGTTATTATTTATCTATTCCTGAGAGTTTATGTTATTTTTTATTTGTTTATTTAAATGAAGTCGACCAGTTGCCTGCCCTTCTTTCCATTATCCGTCACCGAGACAAACTGAACAAAGTTCTGAGGTCGACCTTGTAAAGATAAGGATTCAGGTCTGTCTGCTGTTTACCTTTGCTCCTGCGCGCACTGCCCTTCTCTCCACATTTATGTGGTGTTTGTTTGTCTATCTAAACTTTTGGGTTTTTATTTCTAATGAGGTCGACCAGTTGTCTATTTATTATATTTTTTTACTACGCATTAAGCTGCGCTGCTTGTCTTTGCTCCTGTGTGCTCGCGCACTCTCGCCTTTTCCACTTATTTTTATTTTTGATTTATTTTTGATTTATTTTGTCAATTTAAAAAAAAAACGCATCGTGCTGTTCTGTATGTGTTTGCCTGAGTGCATTCTCGCGCTCTCGCTTTCTCCACTTTACAATTTTTTTGTTATTATTTATCTATTCCTGAGAGTTTATCTTATTTTTTATTTGTTTATTTAAATGAAGTCGACCAGTTGCCTGCCCTTCCTTCCATTATCCGTCACCGAGACAAACTGAACAAAGTTCTGAGGTCCACCTTGTAAAGATAAGGATTCAGGTCTGTCTGCTGTTTACCTTTGCTCCTGCGCGCACTGCCCTTCTCTCCACATTTATGTGTTTGTTTGTTTGTCTATCTAATCTTTTGGGTTTTTATTTCTAATGAGGTCGACCAGTTGTCTATTTATTATTTTTTTTACTACGCATCAAGCTGCGCTGCTTGTCTTTGCTCCTGTGTGCTCGCGCACTCTCGCCTTTTCCACTTATTTTTATTTTTGATTTATTTTTGATTTATTTTATCAATTTAAAAAAAAACGCATCGTGCTGTGCTGTTTGTGTTTGCTTGATTGCAATCGCGTGCTCTCGCTTTCTCCACTTTACAATTTTTTTGTTATTATTTATCTATTCCTGAGAGTTTATCTTATTTTTTATTTGTTTATTTAAATGAAGTCGACCAGTTGCCTGCCCTTCCTTCCATTATCCGTCACCGAGACAAACTGAACAGAGTTCTGAGGTCGACCTTGTAAAGATAAGTATTCAGGTCTGTCTGCTGTTTACCTTTGGTCTTGCGCGCACTGCCCTTCTCTCCACATTTTTGTGTTTGTTTGTTTGTCTATCTAATCTTTTGGGTTTTTATTTCTAATGAGGTCGACCAGTTGTCTATTTATTATTTTTTTTACTACGCATCAAGCTGCGCTGCTTGTCTTTGCTCCTGTGTGCTCGCGCACTCTCGCCTTTTCCACTTATTTTTATTTTTGATTTATTTTTGATTTATTTTGTCAATTTTTAAAAAAATACGCATCGTGCTGTGCTGTTTGAGTTTGCTTGAGTGCATTCGCGCGCTCTCGCTTTCTCCACTTTACAATTTTTTTGTTATTATTTATCTATTCCTGAGAGTTTATCTTATTTTTTATTTGTTTATTTAAATGAAGTCGACCAGTTGCCTGCCCTTCCTTCCATTATTCGTTACCGAGACAAACTGAACAAAGTTCTGAGGTCGACCTTGTAAAGATAAGGATTCAGGTCTGTGTGCTGTTTACCATTGCTCCTGCGCGCACTGCCCTTCTCTCCACATTTATGTGTTTGTTTGTTTGTCTATCTAATCTTTTGGGTTTTTATTTCTAATGTGGTCGACCAGTTGTCTATTTATTATTTTTTTTACAACGCATCAAGCTGCGCTGTTTGTCTTTGCTCCTGTGTGCTCGGGCACTCTCGCCTTTTCTACTTATTTTTATTTTTGATTTATTTTTGATTTATTTTGTCAATTTTTTAAAAAAAAACGCATCGTGCTGTGCTGTTTGTGTTTGCTTGAGTGCATTCGCGCGCTCTCGCTTTCTGCACTTTACAATTTTTTTGTTATTATTTATCTATTCCTGAGAGTTTATCTTATTTTTTATTTGTTTATTTAAATGAAGTCGACCAGTTGCCTGCCCTTCCTTCCATTATCCGTCACCGAGACAAACTGAACAAAGTTCTGAGGTCGACCTTGTATAGATAAGGATTCAGGTCTGTCTGCTGTTTACCTTTGCTCCTGCGCTCACTGCCCTTCTCTCCAAATTTATGTTTTTGTTTGTTTGTCTATCTAATCTTTTGGGTTTTTATTTCTAATGAGGTCGACCAGATATCTATTTATTATTTTTTTTACTACGCATCAAGCTGCGCTGCTTGTCTTTGCTCCTGTGTGCTCGCGCACTCTCGCCTTTTCCACTTATTTTTATTTTTGATTTATTTTTGATTTATTTTGTCAATTTAAAAAAATACGCATCGTGCTGTGCTGTTTGTGTTTGCTTGAGTGCATTCGAGCGCTCTCGATTTCTGAACTTTACAATTTTTTTGTTATTATTTATCTATTCCTGAGTGTTTATCTTATTTTTTATTTGTTTATTTAAATGATGTCGACCAGTTGCCTGCCCTTCCTTCCATTATCCGTCACCGAGACAAACTGTACAAAGTTCTGAGGTCGACCTTGTAAAGATAAGGATTCAGGTCTATCTGCTGTTTACCTTTGCTCCTGCCCGCACTGCCCTTCTCTCCACATTTATGTGTTTGTTGGTTTGTCTATCTAATCTTTTGGGTTTTTATTTCTAATGAGGTCGACCAGTTGTCTATTTATTATTTTCTTTACTACGCATCAAGCTTCGCTGCTTGTCTTTGCTCCTGTGTGCTCGCGCACTCTCGCCTTTTCCACTTATTTTTATTTTTGATTTATTTTTGATTTATTTTGTCAATTTTTAAAAAATTACGCATCGTGCTGTGCTGTTTGTGTTTGCTTGAGTGCATTCGCGCGCTCTCGCTCTCTCCACTTTACATTTTTTTGTTATTATTTATCTATTCCTGAGAGTTTATCTTATTTTTTATTTGTTTATTTAAATGAAGTCGACCAGTTGCTTGCCCTTCCTTCCATTATCCGTCAGCGAGACAAACTGAACAAAGTTCTGAGGTCGACCTTGTAAAGATAAGGATTCAGGTCTGTCTGCTGTTTACCTTTGCTCCTGCCCGCACTGCCCTTCTCTCCACATTTATGTGTTTGTTTGTTTGTCTATCTAATCTTTTGGGTTTTTATTTCTAATGAGGTCGACCAGTTGTCTATTTATTATTTTTTTTACTACGCGTCAAGCTGCGCTGCTTCTCTTTGCTCCTGTGTGCTCGCCCACTCTCGCCTTTTCCACGTATTTTTATTTTTGATTTTTTTGATTTATTTTGTCAATTGAAAAAAAAATACGCATCGTGCTGTGCTGTTTGTGTTTGCTTGATTGCATTCGCGCGCTCTCGCTCTCTCCACTTTACAATTTTTTTTATTATTATTTATCTATTCCTGAGAGTTTATGTTATTTTTTATTTGTTTATTTAAATGAAGTCGACCAGTTGCCTGCCCTTCCTTCCATTATCCCTCACCGAGACAAACTGAACAAATTTCTGAGGTCGACCTTGTAAACATAAGGATTCAGGTCTGTCTGCTGTTTACCTTTGCTCTTGCGCGCACTGCCCTTCTCTCCACATTTATGTGTTTGTTTGTTTGTCTATCTAATCTTTTGTGTTTTTATTTCTAATGAGGTCGACCAGTTGTCTATTTATTATTTTTTTTACTACGCATCAAGCTGCGCTGCTTGTCTTTGCTCCTGTGTGCTCGGGCACTCTCGTCTTTTCCACTTATTTTTATTTTTGATTTATTTTTGATTTATTTTGTCAATTTTAAAAAAAAACGCATCGTGCTGTGTTGTTTGTGTTTGCTTGAGTGCATTCGCGCGCTCTCGCTTTCTCCACTTTACAATTTTTTTGTTATTATTTATCTATTCCTGAGAGTTTATCTTATTTTTTATTTGTTTTTTTAAATGAAGTCGACCAGTTGCCTGCCCTTCCTTCCATTATCCGTCACCGAGACAAACTGAACAAAGTTCTGAGGTCGACCTTGTAAAGATAAGGATTCAGGTCTGTCTGCTGTTTACCTTTGCTCCTGCGCGCACTGCCCTTCTCTCCACATTTATGTGTTTGTTTGTTTGTCTATCTAATCTTTTGGGTTTTTATTTCTAATGAGGTCGACCAGTTGTCTATTTATTATTTTTTTTACTACGCATCAAGCTGTGCTGCTTGTCTTTGCTCCTGTGTGCTCGGGCACTCTCGCCTTTTCCACTTATTTTTATTTTTGATTTATTTTTGATTTATTTTGTCAATTTTTTAAAAAAATTGGCATCGTGCTGTGCTGTTTTTGTTTGCTTGAGTGCATTCGCGCGCTCTCGCTTTCTCCACTTTACAATTTTTTTGTTATTATTTATCTATTCCTGAGAGTTTATCGTATTTTTTATTTGATTATTTAAATGAAGTCGACCAGTTGCCTGCCCTTCCTTCCATTATCCGTCACCGAGACAAACTGAACAAATTTCTGAGGTCGACCTTGTAAAGATAAGGATTCAGGTCTATCTGCTGTTTACCTTTGCTCCTGCGCGCACTGCCCTTCTCCCCACATTTATGTGTTTGTTTGTTTGTCTATCTAATCTTTTGTGTTTTTATTTCTAATGAGGTCGACCAGTTGTCTATTTATTATTTTTTTTACTACGCATCAAGCTGCGCTGCTTGTCTTTGCTCCTGTGTGCTCGGGCACACTCGTCTTTTCCACTTATTTTTATTTTTGATTTATTTTTGATTTATTTTGTCAATTTTTTAAAAAAAAACGCATCGTGCTGTGCTGTTTGTGTTTGCTTGAGTGCATTCGCGCGCTCTCGCTTTCTCCACTTTACAATTTTTTTGTTATTATTTATCTATTCCTGAGAGTTTATCTTATTTTTTATTTGTTTATTTAAATGAGGTCGACCAGTTGCCTGCCCTTCCTTCCATTATCCCTCACCGAGACAAACTGAACAAATTTCTGAGGTCGACCTTGTAAAGATAAGGATTCAGGTCTGTCTGCTGTTTACCTTTGCTCCTGCGCGCACTGCCCTTCTCTCCACATTTATGTGTTTGTTTGTTTGTCTATCTAATCTTTTGGGTTTTTATTTCTAATGAGGTCGACCAGTTGTCTATTTATTATTTTTTTTACTACGCATCAAGCTGCGCTGCTTGTCTTTGCTCCTGTGTGCTCGCGCACTCTCCCTTTTCCACTTATTTTTATTTTTGATTTATTTTTGATTTATTTTGTCAATTTTTAAAAAAAATACGCATCGTGCTGTGCTGTTTGTGTTTGCTTGAGTGCATTCGCGCGCTCTCGCTTTCTCCACTTTACAATTTTTTTGTTATTATTTATCTATTCCTGAGAGTTTATCTTATTTTTTTTTTGTTTATTTAAATGAAGTCGACCAGTTGCCTGCCCTTCCTTCCATTATCCGTCACCGAGACAAACTGAACAAAGTTCTGAGGTCGACCTTGTAAAGATAAGGATTCAGGTCTGTCTGCTGTTTACCTTTGCTCCTGCGCGCACTGCCATTCTCTCCACATTTATGTGTTTGTTTGTTTGTCTATCTAATCTTTTGGGTTTTTATTTCTAATGAGGTCGACCAGTTGTCTATTTACTATTTTTTTTTACTAAGCATCAAGCTGCGCTGCTTGTCTTTGCTGCTGTGTGCTCGCGCACTCTCGTCTTTTACACTTATTTTTATTTTTGATTTATTTTTGATTTATTTTGTCAATTTAAAAAAAAATACGCATCGTGCTGTGCTGTTTGTGTTTGATTGAGTGCATTCGAGCGCTCTCGCTTTCTCCACTTTACAATTTTTTTGTTATTATTTATCTATTCCTGAGAGTTTATGTTATTTTTTATTTGTTTATTTAAATGAAGTCGACCAGTTGCCTGCCCTTCCTTCCATTATCCGTCACCGAGACAAACTGAACAAAGTTCTGAGGTCGACCTTGTAAAGATAAGGATTCAGGTCTGTCTGCTGTTTACCTTTGCTCCTGCGCGCACTGCCCTTCTCTCCACATTTATGTGGTGTTTGTTTGTCTATCTAAACTTTTGGGTTTTTATTTCTAATGAGGTCGACCAGTTGTCTATTTATTATATTTTTTTACTACGCATTAAGCTGCGCTGCTTGTCTTTGCTCCTGTGTGCTCGCGCACTCTCGCCTTTTCCACTTATTTTTATTTTTGATTTATTTTTGATTTATTTTGTCAATTTAAAAAAAAAACGCATCGTGCTGTTCTGTATGTGTTTGCTTGAGTGCATTCGCGCGCTCTCGCTTTCTCCACTTTACAATTTTTTTGTTATTATTTATCTATTCCTGAGAGTTTATCTTATTTTTTATTTGTTTATTTAAATGAAGTCGACCAGTTGCCTATCCTTCCTTCCATTATCCGTCACCGAGACAAACTGAACAAAGTTCTGAGGTCGACCTTGTAAAGATAAGGATTCAGGTCTGTCTGCTGTTTACCTTTGCTCCTGCGCGCACTGCCCTTCTCTCCACATTTATGTGTTTGTTTGTTTGTCTATCTAATCTTTTGGGTTTTTATTTCTAATGAGGTCGACCAGTTGTCTATTTATTATTTTTTTTACTACGCATCAAGCTGCGCTGCTTGTCTTTGCTCCTGTGTGCTCGCACACTCTCGCCTTTTCCACTTATTTTTATTTTTGATTTATTTTTGATTTATTTTGTCAATTTTTAAAAAAAATACGCATCGTGCTGTGCTGTTTGAGTTTGCTTGAGTGCATTCGCGCGATCTCGCTTTCTCCACTTTACAATTTTTTTGTTATTATTTATCTATTCCTGAGAGTTTATCTTATTTTTTATTTGTTTATTTAAATGAAGTCGACCAGTTGCCTGCCCTTCCTTCCATTATCCGTCACCGAGACAAACTGAACAAAGTTCTGAGGTCGACCTTGTAAAGATAAGGATTCAGGTCTGTGTGCTGTTTACCATTGCTCCTGCGCGCACTGCCCTTCTCTCCACATTTATGTGTTTGTTTGTTTGTCTATCTAATCTTTTGGGTTTTTATTTCTAATGTGGTCGACCAGTTGTCTATTTATTATTTTTTTTACTACGCATCAAGCTGCGCTGCTTGTCTTTGCTCCTGTGTGCTCGGGCACTCTCGCCTTTTCTACTTATTTTTATTTTTGATTTATTTTTGATTTATTTTGTCAATTTTTTAAAAAAAAACGCATCGTGCTGTGCTGTTTGTGTTTGCTTGAGTGCATTCGCGCGCTCTCGCTTTCTGCACTTTACAATTTTTTTGTTATTATTTATCTATTCCTGAGAGTTTATCTTATTTTTTATTTGTTTATTTAAATGAAGTCGACCAGTTGCCTGCCCTTCCTTCCATTATCCGTCACCGAGACAAACTGAACAAAGTTCTGAGGTCGACCTTGTAAAGATAAGGATTCACGTCTGTCTGCTGTTTACCTTTGCTCCTGCGCGCACTGCCCTTCTCTCCACATTTATGTGTTTGTTTGTTTGTCTATCTAATCTTTTGGGTTTTTATTTCTAATGAGGTCGACCAGTTGTCTATTTATCATTTTTTTTACTACGCATCAAGCTGCGCTGCTTGTCTTTGCTCCTGTGTGCTCGCGCACTCTCGCCTTTTCCACTTATTTTTATTTTTGATTTATTTTTGATTTATTTTATCAATTTAAAAAAAAACGCATCGTGCTGTGCTGTTTGTGTTTGCTTGATTGCAATCGCGTGCTCTCGCTTTCTCCACTTTACAATTTTTTTGTTATTATTTATCTATTCCTGAGAGTTTATCTTATTTTTTATTTGTTTATTTAAATGAAGTCGACCAGTTGCCTGCCCTTCCTTCCATTATCCGTCACCGAGACAAACTGAACAGAGTTCTGAGGTCGACCTTGTAAAGATAAGTATTCAGGTCTGTCTGCTGTTTACCTTTGGTCTTGCGCGCACTGCCCTTCTCTCCACATTTATGTGTTTGTTTGTTTGTCTATCTAATCTTTTGGGTTTTTATTTCTAATGAGGTCGACCAGTTGTCTATTTATTATTTTTTTTACTACGCATCAAGCTGCGCTGCTTGTCTTTGCTCCTGTGTGCTCGCGCACTCTCGCCTTTTCAACTTATTTTTATTTTTGATTTATTTTTGATTTATTTTGTCAATTTAAAAAAAAATACGCATCGTGCTGTGCTGTTTGTGTTTGCTTGAGTGCATTCCCGCGCTCTCGCTTTCTCCACTTTACAATTTTTTTGTTATTATTTATCTATTCCTGAGAGTTTATCGTATTTTTTATTTGTTTATTTAAATGTAGTCGACCAGTTGCCTGCCCTTCCTTCCATTATCCGTCACCGAGACAAACTGAACAAAGTTCTGAGGTCGACCTTGTAAAGATAAGGATTCAGGTCTGTCTTCTGTTTACCTTTGCTCCTGCGCGCACTGCCCTTCTCTCCACATTTATGTGTTTGTTTGTTTGTCTATCTAATCTTTTGGGTTTTTATTTCTAATGAGGTCGACCAGTTGTCTATTTATTATTTTTTTTTACTACGCATCAAGCTGCGCTGCTTGTCTTTGCTCCTGTGAGCTCGCGCACTCTCGCCTTTTCCACTTATTTTTATTTTTGATTTATTTTTGATTTATTTTGTCAATTTTTAAAAAAAATACGCATCGTGCTGTGCTGTTTGAGTTTGCTTGAGTGCATTCGCGCGCTCTCGCTTTCTCCACTTTACAATTTTTTTGTTATTATTTATCTATTCCTGAGAGTTTATCTTATTTTTTATTTGTTTATTTAAATGAAGTCGACCAGTTGCCTGCCCTTCCTTCCATTATCCGTCACCGATACAAACTGAACAAAGTTCTGAGGTCGACCTTGTAAAGATAAGGATTCAGGTCTGTGTGCTGTTTACCTTTGCTCCTGCGCTCACTGCCCTTCTCTCCAAATTTATGTTTTTGTTTGTTTGTCTATCTAATCTTTTGGGTTTTTATTTCTAATGAGGTCGACCAGATGTCTATTTATTATTTTTTTTACTACGCATCAAGCTGCGCTGCTTGTCTTTGCTCCTGTGTGCTCGCGCACTCTCGCCTTTTCCACTTATTTTTATTTTTGATTTATTTTTGATTTATTTTGTCAATTTAAAAAAATACGCATCGTGCTGTGCTGTTTGTGTTTGCTTGAGTGCATTCGAGCGCTCTCGATTTCTGAACTTTACAATTTTTTTGTTATTATTTATCTATTCCTGAGTGTTTATCTTATTTTTTATTTGTTTATTTAAATGATGTCGACCAGTTGCCTGCCCTTCCTTCCATTATCCGTCACCGAGACAAACTGTACAAAGTTCTGAGGTCGACCTTGTAAAGATAAGGATTCAGGTCTATCTGCTGTTTACCTTTGCTCCTGCCCGCACTGCCCTTCTCTCCACATTTATGTGTTTGTTGGTTGGTCTATCTAATCTTTTGGGTTTTTATTTCTAATGAGGTCGACCAGTTGTCTATTTATTATTTTCTTTACTACGCATCAAGCTTCGCTGCTTGTCTTTGCTCCTGTGTGCTCGCGCACTCTCGCCTTTTCCACTTATTTTTATTTTTGATTTATTTTTGATTTATTTTGTCAATTTTTAAAAAATTACGCATCGTGCTGTGCTGTTTGTGTTTGCTTGAGTGCATTCGCGCGCTCTCGCTCTCTCCACTTTACATTTTTTGTTATTATTTATCTATTCCTGAGAGTTTATCTTATTTTTTATTTGTTTATTTAAATGAAGTCGACCAGTTGCTTGCCCTTCCTTCCATTATCCGTCAGCGAGACAAACTGAACAAAGTTCTGAGGTCGACCTTGTAAAGATAAGGATTCAGGTCTGTCTGCTGTTTACCTTTGCTCCTGCCCGCACTGCCCTTCTCTCCACATTTATGTGTTTGTTTGTTTGTCTATCTAATCTTTTGGGTTTTTATTTCTAATGAGGTCGACCAGTTGTCTATTTATTATTTTTTTTACTACGCGTCAAGCTGCGCTGCTTCTCTTTGCTCCTGTGTGCTCACCCACTCTCGCCTTTTCCACGTATTTTTATTTTTGATTTTTTTGATTTATTTTGTCAATTGAAAAAAAAATACGCATCGTGCTGTGCTGTTTGTATTTGCTTGATTGCATTCGCGCGCTCTCGCTCTCTCCACTTTACAATTTTTTTTGTTATTATTTATCTATTCCTGAGAGTTTATGTTATTTTTTATTTGTTTATTTAAATGAAGTCGACCAGTTGCCTGCCCTTCCTTCCATTATCCCTCACCGAGACAAACTGAACAAATTTCTGAGGTCGACCTTGTAAACATAAGGATTCAGGTCTGTCTGCTGTTTACCTTTGCTCTTGCGCGCACTGCCCTTCTCTCCACATTTATGTGTTTGTTTGTTTGTCTATCTAATCTTTTGTGTTTTTATTTCTAATGAGGTCGACCAGTTGTCTATTTATTATTTTTTTTATTACGCATCAAGCTGCGCTGCTTGTCTTTGCTCCTGTGTGCTCGGGCACTCTCGTCTTTTCCACTTATTTTTATTTTTGATTTATTTTTGATTTATTTTGTCAATTTTAAAAAAAAACGCATCGTGCTGTGTTGTTTGTGTTTGCTTGAGTGCATTCGCGCGCTCTCGCTTTCTCCACTTTACAATTTTTTTGTTATTATTTATCAATTCCTGAGAGTTTATCTAATTTTTTATTTGTTTTTTTAAATGAAGTCGACCAGTTGCCTGCCCTTCCTTCCATTATCCGTCACCGAGACAAACTGAACAAAGTTCTGAGGTCGACCTTGTAAAGATAAGGATTCAGGTCTGTCTGCTGTTTACCTTTGCTCCTGCGCGCACTGCCCTTCTCTCCACATTTATGTGTTTGTTTGTCTATCTAATCTTTTGGGTTTTTATTTCTAATGAGGTCGACCAGATGTCTATTTATTATTTTTTTTACTACGCATCAAGCTGCGCTGCTTGTCTTTGCTCCTGTGTGCTCGCGCACTCTCGCCTTTTCCACTTATTTTTATTTTTGATTTATTTTTGATTTATTTTGTCAATTTAAAAAAATACGCATCGTGCTGTGCTGTTTGTGTTTGCTTGAGTGCATTCGAGCGCTCTCGATTTCTGAACTTTACAATTTTTTTGTTATTATTTATCTATTCCTGAGTGTTTATCTTATTTTTTATTTGTTTATTTAAATGATGTCGACCAGTTGCCTGCCCTTCCTTCCATTACCCGTCACCGAGACGAACTGTACAAAGTTCTGAGGTCGACCTTGTAAAGATAAGGATTCAGGTCTATCTGCTGTTTACCTTTGCTCCTGCCCGCACTGCCCTTCTCTCCACATTTATGTGTTTGTTGGTTTGTCTATCTAATCTTTTGGGTTTTTATTTCTAATGAGGTCGACCAGTTGTCTATTTATTATTTTCTTTACTACGCATCAAGCTTCGCTGCTTGTCTTTGCTCCTGTGTGCTCGCGCACTCTCGCCTTTTCCACTTATTTTTATTTTTGATTTATTTTTGATTTATTTTGTCAATTTTTTAAAAAAATACGCATCGTGCTGTGCTGTTTGTGTTTGCTTGAGTGCATTCGCGCGCTCTCGCTTTCTCCACTTTACCATTTTTTTGTTATTATTTATCTATTCCTGAGAGTTTATCTTAATTTTTATTTGTTTATTTAAATGAAGTCGACCAGTTGCCTGCCCTTCCTTCCATTATCCGTCACCGAGACAAACTGAACAAAGTTCTGAGGTCGACCTTGTAAAGATAAGGATTCAGGTCTGTCTGCTGTTTACCTTTGCTCCTGCGCGCACTGCCCTTCTCTCCACATTTATGTGTTTGTTTGTTTGTCTATCTAATCTTTTAGGTTTTTATTTCTAATGAGGTCGACCAGTTGTCTATTTATTATTCTTTTTACTACGCATCAAGCTGCGCTGCTTGTCTTTGCTCCTGTGTGCTCGCGCACTCTCGCCTTTTCCACTTATTGTTATTTTTTATTTATTTTTGATTTATTTTGTCAATATAAAAAAAATACGCATCGTGCTGTGCCGTTTGTGTTTGCTTGAGTGCATTCGTGCGCTCTCGCTTTCTCCACTTTACAATTTTTTGCATATTATTAATCTATTCCTGAGAGTTTATCTTATTTTTTATTTGTTTATTTAAATGAAGTCGACCAGTTGCCTGCCCTTCCTTCCATTATCCGTCACCGAGAAAAACTGAACAAAGTTCTGAGGTCGACCTTGTAAAGATAAGGATTCAGGTCTGTCTGCTGTTTACCTTTGCTCCTGCCCGCACTGCCCTTCTCTCCATATTTATGTGTTTGTTGGTTTGTCTATCTAATCTTTTGGGTTTTTATTTCTAATGAGGTCCACCAGTTGTCTATTTATTATTTTTTTTTACTACGCGTCAAGCTGCGCTGCTTGTCTTTGCTCCTGTGTGCTCGCGCACTCTCGCCTTTTCCACTTATTTTTATTTTTGATTTATTTTTGATTTATTTTGTCAATTTAAAAAAAAATACGCATCGTGCTGTGCTGTTTGTGTTTGCTTGAGTGCATTCGCGCGCTCTCGCTTTCTGCACTTTACAATTTTTTTGTTATTATTTATCTATTCCTGAGAGTTTATCTTATTTTTTATTTCTTTATTTAAATGAAGTAGACCAGTTGCCTGCCCTTCCTTCCATTATCCGTCACCGAGACAAACTGAACAAAGTTCTGAGGTCGACCTTGTAAAGATAAGGATTCAGGTCTGTCTGCTGTTTACCTTTGCTCCTGCGCGCACTGCCCTTCTCTCCACATTTATGTGTTTGTTTGTTTGTCTATCTAATCTTTTGGGTTTTTATTTCTAATGAGGTCGACCAGTTGTCTATTTATTATTTTTTTTACTACGCATCAAGCTGCGCTGGTTGTCTTTGCTCCTGTGTGCACGCGCACTCTCGCCTTTACCACTTATTTTTATTTTTGATTTATTTTTGATTTATTTTCTCAATTTAAAAAAAAATACGCATCGTGCTGTGCTGTTTGTGTTTGCTTGAGTGCATTCGCGCGCTCTCGCTTTCTCCACTTTACAATTTTTTTGTTATTATTTATCTATTCCTGAGAGTTTATCTTATTTTTTATTTGTTTATTTAAATGAAGTCGACCAGTTTCCTGCCCTTCCTTCCAATATCCGTCACCGAGACAACCTGAACAAAGTTCTGAGGTCGACCTTGTAAAGATAAGGATTCAGGTCTGTCTGCTGTTTACATTTTCTACTGCGCTCACTGCCCTTCTCTCCACATTTATGTGTTTGTTTGTTTGTCTATCTAATCTTTTGGGTTTTTATTTCTAATGAGGTCGACCAGTTGTCTATTTATTATTTTTTTTACTACGCATCAAGCTGGGCTGCTTGTCTTTGCTCCTGTGTGCTCGCGCACTTCGCCTTTTCCACTTATTTTTATTTTTGATTTATTTTGTCAATTTTTTTAAAAAATACGCATCCTGCTGTGCTGTTTGTGTTTGCTTGAGTGCATTTGCGCGCTCTCGCTTTCTCCACTTTACAATTTTTTTGTTATTATTTATCTATTCCTGAGAGTTTATATTATTTTTTATTTGTTTATTTAAATGAAGTCGACCAGTTGCCTGCCCTTCCTTCCATTATCCGTCACCGAGAAAAACTGAACAAAGTTCTGAGGTCGACCTTGTAAAGATAAGGATTCAGGTCTGTCTGCTGTTTACCTTTGGTCTTGCGCGCACTGCCCTTCTCTCCACATTTATGTGTTTGTTTGTTTGTCTATCTAATCTTTTGGGTTTTTATTTCTAATGAGGTCGACCAGTTGTCTATTTATTATTTTTTTTACTACGCATCAAGCTGCGCTGCTTGTCTTTGCTCCTGTGTGCTCGCGCACTCTCGCCTTTTCAACTTATTTTTATTTTTGATTTTTTTGATTTATTTTGTCAATTTAAAAAAAAATACGCATCGTGCTGTGCTGTTTGTGTTTGCTTGAGTGCATTCCCGCGCTCTCGCTTTCTCCACTTTACAATTTTTTTGTTATTATTTATCTATTCCTGAGAGTTTATCGTATTTTTTATTTGTTTATTTAAATGTAGTCGACCAGTTGCCTGCCCTTGCTTCCATTATCCGTCACCGAGACAAACTGAACAAAGTTCTGAGGTCGACCTTGTAAAGATTAGGATTCAGGTCTGTCTTCTGTTTACCTTTGCTCCTGCGCGCACTGCCCTTCTCTCCACATTTATGTGTTTGTTTGTTTGTCTATCTAATCTTTTGGGTTTTTATTTCTAATGAGGTCGACCAGTTGTCTATTTATTATTATTTTTTACTACGCATCAAGCTGCGCTGCTTGTCTTTGCTCCTGTGAGCTCGCGCACTCTCGCCTTTTCCACTTATTTTTATTTTTGATTTATTTTTGATTTATTTTGTCAATTTTTAAAAAAAATACGCATCGTGCTGTGCTGTTTGAGTTTGCTTGAGTGCATTCGCGCGCTCTCGCTTTCTCCACTTTACAATTTTTTTGTTATTATTTATCTATTCCTGAGAGTTTATCTTATTTTTTATTTGTTTATTTAAATGAAGTCGACCAGTTGCCTGCCCTTCCTTCCATTATCCGTCACCGAGACAAACTGAACAAAGTTCTGAGGTCGACCTTGTAAAGATAAGGATTCAGGTCTGTGTGCTGTTTACCATTGCTCCTGCGCGCACTGCCCTTCTCTCCACATTTATGTGTTTGTTTGTTTGTCTATCTAATCTTTTGGGTTTTTATTTCTAATGTGGTCGACCAGTTGTCTATTTATTATTTTTTTTACTACGCATCAAGCTGCGCTGCTTGTCTTTGCTCCTGTGTGCTCGGGCACTCTGGCCTTTTCTACTTATTTTTATTTTTGATTTATTTTTGATTTATTTTGTCAATTTTTTAAAAAAAAACGCATCGTGCTGTGCTGTTTGTGTTTGCTTGAGTGCATTCGCGCGCTCTCGCTTTCTGCACTTTACAATTTTTTTGTTATTATTTATCTATTCCTGAGAGTTTATCTTATTTTTTATTTGTTTATTTAAATGAAGTCGACGAGTTGCCTGCCCTTCCTTCCATTATCCGTCACCGATACAAACTGAACAAAGTTCTGAGGTCGACCTTGTAAAGATAAGGATTCAGGTCTGTCTGCTGTTTACCTTTGCTCCTGCGCTCACTGCCCTTCTCTCCAAATTTATGTTTTTGTTTGTTTGTCTATCTAATCTTTTGGGTTTTTATTTCTAGTGAGGTCGACCAGATGTCTATTTATTATTTTTTTTACTACGCATCAAGCTGCGCTGTTGTCTTTGCTCCTGTGTGCTCGCGCACTCTCGCCTTTTCCACTTATTTTTATTTTTGATTTATTTTTGATTTATTTTGTCAATTTAAAAAAATACGCATCGTGCTGTGCTGTTTGTGTTTGCTTGAGTGCATTCGAGCGCTCTCGATTTCTGAACTTTACAATTTTTTTGTTATTATTTATCTATTCCTGAGTGTTTATCTTATTTTTTATTTGTTTATTTAAATGATGTCGACCAGTTGCCTGCCCTTCCTTCCATTATCCGTCACCGAGACAAACTGTACAAAGTTCTGAGGTCGACCTTGTAAAGATAAGGATTCAGGTCTATCTGCTGTTTACCTTTGCTCCTGCCCGCACTGCCCTTCTCTCCACATTTATGTGTTTGTTGGTTTGTCTATCTAATCTTTTGGGTTTTTATTTCTAATGAGGTCGACCAGTTGTCTATTTATTATTTTCTTTACTACGCATCAAGCTTCGCTGCTTGTCTTTGCTCCTGTGTGCTCGCGCACTCTCGCCTTTTCCACTTATTTTTATTTTTGATTTATTTTTGATTTATTTTGTCAATTTTTAAAAAATTACGCATCGTGCTGTGCTGTTTGTGTTTGCTTGAGTGCATTCGCGCGCTCTCGCTCTCTCCACTTTACATTTTTTTGTTATTATTTATCTATTCCTGAGAGTTTATCTTATTTTTTATTTGTTTATTTAAATGAAGTCGACCAGTTGCTTGCCCTTCCTTCCATTATCCGTCAGCGAGACAAACTGAACAAAGTTCTGAGGTCGACCTTGTAAAGATAAGGATTCAGGTCTGTCTGCTGTTTACCTTTGCTCCTGCCCGCACTGCCCTTCTCTCCACATTTATGTGTTTGTTTGTTTGTCTATCTAATCTTTTGGGTTTTTATTTCTAATGAGGTCGACCAGTTGTCTATTTATTATTTTTTTTACTACGCGTCAAGCTGCGCTGCTTCTCTTTGCTCCTGTGTGCTCGCCCACTCTCGCCTTTTCCACGTATTTTTATTTTTGATTTCTTTGATTTATTTTGTCAATTGAAAAAAAAATACGCATCGTGCTGTGCTGTTTGTGTTTGCTTGATTGCATTCGCGCGCTCTCGCTCTCTCCACTTTACAATTTTTTTTGTTATTATTTATCTATTCCTGAGAGTTTATGTTATTTTTTATTTGTTTATTTAAATGAAGTCGACCAGTTGCCTGCCCTTCCTTCCATTATCCCTCACCGAGACAAACTGAACAAATTTCTGAGGTCGACCTTGTAAACATAAGGATTCAGGTCTGTCTGCTGTTTACCTTTGCTCTTGCGCGCACTGCCCTTCTCTCCACATTTATGTGTTTGTTTGTTTGTCTATCTAATCTTTTGCGTTTTTATTTCTAATGAGGTCGACCAGTTGTCTATTTATTATTTTTTTTACTACGCATCAAGCTGCGCTGCTTGTCTTTGCTCCTGTGTGCTCGGGCACTCTCGTCTTTTCCACTTATTTTTATTTTTGATTTATTTTTGATTTATTTTGTCAATTTTAAAAAAAAACGCATCGTGCTGTGTTGTTTGTGTTTGCTTGAGTGCATTCGCGCGCTCTCGCTTTCTCCACTTTACAATTTTTTTGTTATTATTTATCTATTCCTGAGAGTTTATCTTATTTTTTATTTGTTTTTTTAAATGAAGTCGACCAGTTGCCTGCCCTTCCTTCCATTATCCGTCACCGAGACAAACTGAACAAAGTTCTGAGGTCGACCTTGTAAAGATAAGGATTCAGGTCTGTCTGCTGTTTACCTTTGCTCCTGCGCGCACTGCCCTTCTCTCCACATTTATGTGTTTGTTTGTTTGTCTATCTAATCTTTTGGGTTTTTATTTCTAATGAGGTCGACCAGATGTCTATTTATTATTTTTTTTACTACGCATCAAGCTGCGCTGCTTGTCTTTGCTCCTGTGTGCTCGCGCACTCTCGCCTTTTCCACTTATTTTTATTTTTGATTTATTTTTGATTTATTTTGTCAATTTAAAAAAATACGCATCGTGCTGTGCTGTTTGTGTTTGCTTGAGTGCATTCGAGCGCTCTCGATTTCTGAACTTTACAATTTTTTGTTATTATTTATCTATTCCTGAGTGTTTATCTTATTTTTTATTTGTTTATTTAAATGATGTCGACCAGTTGCCTGCCCTTCCTTCCATTACCCGTCACCGAGACGAACTGTACAAAGTTCTGAGGTCGACCTTGTAAAGATAAGGATTCAGGTCTATCTGCTGTTTACCTTTGCTCCTGCCCGCACTGCCCTTCTCTCCACATTTATGTGTTTGTTGGTTTGTCTATCTAATCTTTTGGGTTTTTATTTCTAATGAGGTCGACCAGTTGTCTATTTATTATTTTCTTTACTACGCATCAAGCTTCGCTGCTTGTCTTTGCTCCTGTGTGCTCGCGCACTCTCGCCTTTTCCACTTATTTTTATTTTTGATTTATTTTTGATTTATTTTGTCAATTTTTTAAAAAAATACGCATCGTGCTGTGCTGTTTGTGTTTGCTTGAGTGCATTCGCGCGCTCTCGCTTTCTCCACTTTACCATTTTTTTGTTATTATTTATCTATTCCTGAGAGTTTATCTTAATTTTTATTTGTTTATTTAAATGAAGTCGACCAGTTGCCTGCCCTTCCTTCCATTATCCGTCACCGAGACAAACTGAACAAAGTTCTGAGGTCGACCTTGTAAAGATAAGGATTCAGGTCTGTCTGCTGTTTACCTTTGCTCCTGCGCGCACTGCCCTTCTCTCCACATTTATGTGTTTGTTTGTTTGTCTATCTAATCTTTTAGGTTTTTATTTCTAATGAGGTCGACCAGTTGTCTATTTATTATTCTTTTTACTACGCATCAAGCTGCGCTGCTTGTCTTTGCTCCTGTGTGCTCGCGCACTCTCGCCTTTTCCACTTATTGTTATTTTTTATTTATTTTTGATTTATTTTGTCAATATAAAAAAAATACGCATCGTGCTGTGCCGTTTGTGTTTGCTTGAGTGCATTCGTGCGCTCTCGCTTTCTCCACTTTACAATTTTTTGCATATTATTTATCTATTCCTGAGAGTTTATCTTATTTTTTATTTGTTTATTTAAATGAAGTCGACCAGTTGCCTGCCCTTCCTTCCATTATCCGTCACCGAGAAAAACTGAACAAAGTTCTGAGGTCGACCTTGTAAAGATAAGGATTCAGGTCTGTCTGCTGTTTACCTTTGCTCCTGCCCGCACTGCCCTTCTCTCCATATTTATGTGTTTGTTGGTTTGTCTATCTAATCTTTTGGGTTTTTATTTCTAATGAGGTCCACCAGTTGTCTATTTATTATTTTTTTTTACTACGCGTCAAGCTGCGCTGCTTGTCTTTGCTCCTGTGTGCTCGCGCACTCTCGCCTTTTCCACTTATTTTTATTTTTGATTTATTTTTGATTTATTTTGTCAATTTAAAAAAAAATACGCATCGTGCTGTGCTGTTTGTGTTTGCTTGAGTGCATTCGCGCGCTCTCGCTTTCTGCACTTTACAATTTTTTTGTTATTATTTATCTATTCCTGAGAGTTTATCTTATTTTTTATTTGTTTATTTAAATGAAGTCGACCAGTTGCCTGCCCTTCCTTCCAGTATCCGTCACCGAGACAAACTGAACAAAGTTCTGAGGTCGACCTTGTAAAGATAAGGATTCAGGTCTGTCTGCTGTTTACCTTTGCTCCTGCGCGCACTGCCCTTCTCTCCACATTTATGTGTTTGTTTGTTTGTGTATCTAATCTTTTGGGTTTTTTTTCTAATGAGGTCGACCAGTTGTCTATTTATTATTTTCTTTACTACGCATCAAGCTTCGCTGCTTGTCTTTGCTCCTGTGTGCTCGCGCACACTCGCCTTTTCCACTTATTTTTATTTTTGATTTATTTTTGATTTATTTTGTCAATTTAAAAAAAAAATACGCATCGTGCTGTGCTGTTTGTGTTTGCTTGAGTGCATTCGCGCGCTCTCGCTTTCTCCACTTTACAATTTTTTTGTTATTATTTATCTATTCCTGAGAGTTTATCTTATTTTTTATTTCTTTATTTAAATGAAGTAGACCAGTTGCCTGCCCTTCCTTCCATTATCCGTCACCGAGACAAACTGAACAAAGTTCTGAGGTCGACCTTGTAAAGATAAGGATTCAGGTCTGTCTGCTGTTTACCTTTGCTCCTGCGCGCACTGCCCTTCTCTCCACATTTATGTGTTTGTTTGTTTGTCTATCTAATCTTTTGGGTTTTTATTTCTAATGAGGTCGACCAGTTGTCTATTTATTATTTTTTTTACTACGCATCAAGCTGCGCTGGTTGTCTTTGCTCCTGTGTGCACGCGCACTCTCGCCTTTACCACTTATTTTTATTTTTGATTTATTTTTGATTTATTTTCTCAATTTAAAAAAAAATACGCATCGTGCTGTGCTGTTTGTGTTTGCTTGAGTGCATTCGCGCGCTCTCGCTTTCTCCACTTTACAATTTTTTTGTTATTATTTATCTATTCCTGAGAGTTTATCTTATTTTTTATTTGTTTATTTAAATGAAGTCGACCAGTTTCCTGCCCTTCCTTCCATTATCCGTCACCGAGACAACCTGAACAAAGTTCTGAGGTCGACCTTGTAAAGATAAGGATTCAGGTCTGTCTGCTGTTTACATTTTCTACTGCGCTCACTGCCCTTCTCTCCACATTTATGTGTTTGTTTGTTTGTCTATCTAATCTTTTGGGTTTTTATTTCTAATGAGGTCGACCAGTTGTCTATTTATTATTTTTTTTACTACGCATCAAGCTGGGCTGCTTGTCTTTGCTCCTGTGTGCTCGCGCACTTCGCCTTTTCCACTTATTTTTATTTTTGATTTATTTTGTCAATTTTTTTAAAAAATACGCATCCTGCTGTGCTGTTTGTGTTTGCTTGAGTGCATTTGCGCGCTCTCGCTTTCTCCACTTTACAATTTTTTTGTTATTATTTATCTATTCCTGAGAGTTTATATTATTTTTTATTTGTTTATTTAAATGAAGTCGACCAGTTGCCTGCCCTTCCTTCCATTATCCGTCACCGAGAAAAACTGAACAAAGTTCTGAGGTCGACCTTGTAAAGATAAGGATTCAGGTCTGTCTGCTGTTTACCTTTGGTCTTGCGCGCACTGCCCTTCTCTCCACATTTATGTGTTTGTTTGTTTGTCTATCTAATCTTTTGGGTTTTTATTTCTAATGAGGTCGACCAGTTGTCTATTTATTATTTTTTTTACTACGCATCAAGCTGCGCTGCTTGTCTTTGCTCCTGTGTGCTCGCGCACTCTCGCCTTTTCAACTTATTTTTATTTTTGATTTATTTTTGATTTATTTTGTCAATTTAAAAAAAAATACGCATCGTGCTGTGCTGTTTGTGTTTGCTTGAGTGCATTCCCGCGCTCTCGCTTTCTCCACTTTACAATTTTTTTGTTATTATTTATCTATTCCTGAGAGTTTATCGTATTTTTTATTTGTTTATTTAAATGTAGTCGACCAGTTGCCTGCCCTTGCTTCCATTATCCGTCACCGAGACAAACTGAACAAAGTTCTGAGGTCGACCTTGTAAAGATAAGGATTCAGGTCTGTCTTCTGTTTACCTTTGCTCCTGCGCGCACTGCCCTTCTCTCCACATTTATGTGTTTGTTTGTTTGTCTATCTAATCTTTTGGGTTTTTATTTCTAATGAGGTCGACCAGTTGTCTATTTATTATTTTTTTTTACTACGCATCAAGCTGCGCTGCTTGTCTTTGCTCCTGTGAGCTCGCGCACTCTCGCCTTTTCCACTTATTTTTATTTTTGATTTATTTTTGATTTATTTTGTCAATTTTTAAAAAAAATACGCATCGTGCTGTGCTGTTTGAGTTTGCTTGAGTGCATTCGCGCGCTCTCGCTTTCTCCACTTTACAATTTTTTTGTTATTATTTATCTATTCCTGAGAGTTTATCTTATTTTTTATTTGTTTATTTAAATGAAGTCGACCAGTTGCCTGCCCTTCCTTCCATTATCCGTCACCGAGACAAACTGAACAAAGTTCTGAGGTCGACCTTGTAAAGATAAGGATTCAGGTCTGTGTGCTGTTTACCATTGCTCCTGCGCGCACTGCCCTTCTCTCCACATTTATGTGTTTGTTTGTTTGTCTATCTAATCTTTTGGGTTTTTATTTCTAATGTGGTCGACCAGTTGTCTATTTATTATTTTTTTTACTACGCATCAAGCTGCGCTGCTTGTCTTTGCTCCTGTGTGCTCGGGCACTCTGGCCTTTTCTACTTATTTTTATTTTTGATTTATTTTTGATTTATTTTGTCAATTTTTTAAAAAAAAAACGCATCGTGCTGTGCTGTTTGTGTTTGCTTGAGTGCATTCGCGCGCTCTCGCTTTCTGCACTTTACAATTTTTTTGTTATTATTTATCTATTCCTGAGAGTTTATCTTATTTTTTATTTGTTTATTTAAATGAAGTCGACCAGTTGCCTGCCCTTCCTTCCATTATCCGTCACCGATACAAACTGAACAAAGTTCTGAGGTCGACCTTGTAAAGATAAGGATTCAGGTCTCTCTGCTGTTTAACTTTGCTCCTGCGCTCACTGCCCTTCTCTCCAAATTTATGTTTTTGTTTGTTTGTCTATCTAATCTTTTGGGTTTTTATTTCTAGTGAGGTCGACCAGATGTCTATTTATTATTTTTTTTACTACGCATCAAGCTGCGCTGCTTGTCTTTGCTCCTGTGTGCTCGCGCACTCTCGCCTTTTCCACTTATTTTTATTTTTGATTTATTTTTGATTTATTTTGTCAATTTAAAAAAATACGCATCGTGCTGTGCTGTTTGTGTTTGCTTGAGTGCATTCGAGCGCTCTCGATTTCTGAACTTTACAATTTTTTTGTTATTATTTATCTATTCCTGAGTGTTTATCTTATTTTTTATTTGTTTATTTAAATGATGTCGACCAGTTGCCTGCCCTTCCTTCCATTATCCGTCACCGAGACAAACTGTACAAAGTTCTGAGGTCGACCTTGTAAAGATAAGGATTCAGGTCTATCTGCTGTTTACCTTTGCTCCTGCCCGCACTGCCCTTCTCTCCACATTTATGTGTTTGTTGGTTTGTCTATCTAATCTTTTGGGTTTTTATTTCTAATGAGGTCGACCAGTTGTCTATTTATTATTTTCTTTACTACGCATCAAGCTTCGCTGCTTGTCTTTGCTCCTGTGTGCTCGCGCACTCTCGCCTTTTCCACTTATTTTTATTTTTGATTTATTTTTGATTTATTTTGTCAATTTTTAAAAAATTACGCATCGTGCTGTGCTGTTTGTGTTTGCTTGAGTGCATTCGCGCGCTCTCGCTCTCTCCACTTTACATTTTTTTGTTATTTTTTATCTATTCCTGAGAGTTTATCTTATTTTTTATTTGTTTATTTAAATGAACTCGACCAGTTGCTTGCCCTTCCTTCCATTATCCGTCAGCGAGACAAACTGAACAAAGTTCTGAGGTCGACCTTGTAAAGATAAGGATTCAGGTCTGTCTGCTGTTTACCTTTGCTCCTGCCCGCACTGCCCTTCTCTCCACATTTATGTGTTTGTTTGTTTGTCTATCTAATCTTTTGGGTTTTTATTTCTAATGAGGTCGACCAGTTGTCTATTTATTATTTTTTTTACTACGCGTCAAGCTGAGCTGCTTCTCTTTGCTCCTGTGTGCTCGCCCACTCTCGCCTTTTCCACGTATTTTTATTTTTGATTTTTTTGATTTATTTTGTCAATTGAAAAAAAATACGCATCGTGCTGTGCTGTTTGTGTTTGCTTGATTGCATTCGCGCGCTCTCGCTCTCTCCACTTTACAATTTTTTTTGTTATTATTTATCTATTCCTGAGAGTTTATGTTATTTTTTATTTGTTTATTTAAATGAAGTCGACCAGTTGCCTGCCCTTCCTTCCATTATCCCTCACCGAGACAAACTGAACAAATTTCTGAGGTCGACCTTGTAAACATAAGGATTCAGGTCTGTCTGCTGTTTACCTTTGCTCTTGCGCGCACTGCCCTTCTCTCCACATTTATGTGTTTGTTTGTTTGTCTATCTAATCTTTTGTGTTTTTATTTCTAATGAGGTCGACCAGTTGTCTATTTATTATTTTTTTTACTACGCATCAAGCTGCGCTGCTTGTCTTTGCTCCTGTGTGCTCGGGCACTCTCGTCTTTTCCACTTATTTTTATTTTTGATTTATTTTTGATTTATTTTGTCAATTTTAAAAAAAAACGCATCGTGCTGTGTTGTTTGTGTTTGCTTGAGTGCATTCGCGCGCTCTCGCTTTCTCCACTTTACAATTTTTTTGTTATTATTTATCTATTCCTGAGAGTTTATCTTATTTTTTATTTGTTTTTTTAAATGAAGTCGACCAGTTGCCTGCCCTTCCTTCCATTATCCGTCACCGAGACAAACTGAACAAAGTTCTGAGGTCGACCTTGTAAAGATAAGGATTCAGGTCTGTCTGCTGTTTACCTTTGCTCCTGCGCGCACTGCCCTTCTCTCCACATTTATGTGTTTGTTTGTTTGTCTATCTAATCTTTTGGGTTTTTATTTCTAATGAGGTCGACCAGATGTCTATTTATTATTTTTTTTACTACGCATCAAGCTGCGCTGCTTGTCTTTGCTCCTGTGTGCTCGCGCACTCTCGCCTTTTCCACTTATTTTTATTTTTGATTTATTTTTGATTTATTTTGTCAATTTAAAAAAATACGCATCGTGCTGTGCTGTTTGTGTTTGCTTGAGTGCATTCGAGCGCTCTCGATTTCTGAACTTTACAATTTTTTTGTTATTATTTATCTATTCCTGAGTGTTTATCTTATTTTTTATTTGTTTATTTAAATGATGTCGACCAGTTGCCTGCCCTTCCTTCCATTACCCGTCACCGAGACGAACTGTACAAAGTTCTGAGGTCGACCTTGTAAAGATAAGGATTCAGGTCTATCTGCTGTTTACCTTTGCTCCTGCCCGCACTGCCCTTCTCTCCACATTTATGTGTTTGTTGGTTTGTCTATCTAATCTTTTGGGTTTTTATTTCTAATGAGGTCGACCAGTTGTCTATTTATTATTTTCTTTACTACGCATCAAGCTTCGCTGCTTGTCTTTGCTCCTGTGTGCTCGCGCACTCTCGCCTTTTCCACTTATTTTTATTTTTGATTTATTTTTGATTTATTTTGTCAATTTTTTAAAAAAATACGCATCGTGCTGTGCTGTTTGTGTTTGCTTGAGTGCATTCGCGCGCTCTCGCTTTCTCCACTTTACCATTTTTTGTTATTATTTATCTATTCCTGAGAGTTTATCTTAATTTTTATTTGTTTATTTAAATGAAGTCGACCAGTTGCCTGCCCTTCCTTCCATTATCCGTCACCGAGACAAACTGAACAAAGTTCTGAGGTCGACCTTGTAAAGATAAGGATTCAGGTCTGTCTGCTGTTTACCTTTGCTCCTGCGCGCACTGCCCTTCTCTCCACATTTATGTGTTTGTTTGTTTGTCTATCTAATCTTTTAGGTTTTTATTTCTAATGAGGTCGACCAGTTGTCTATTTATTATTCTTTTTACTACGCATCAAGCTGCGCTGCTTGTCTTTGCTCCTGTGTGCTCGCGCACTCTCGCCTTTTCCACTTATTGTTATTTTTTATTTATTTTTGATTTATTTTGTCAATATAAAAAAAATACGCATCGTGCTGTGCCGTTGTGTTTGCTTGAGTGCATTCGTGCGCTCTCGCTTTCTCCACTTTACAATTTTTTGCATATTATTTATCTATTCCTGAGAGTTTATCTTATTTTTTATTTGTTTATTTAAATGAAGTCGACCAGTTGCCTGCCCTTCCTTCCATTATCCGTCACCGAGAAAAACTGAACAAAGTTCTGAGGTCGACCTTGTAAAGATAAGGATTCAGGTCTGTCTGCTGTTTACCTTTGCTCCTGCCCGCACTGCCCTTCTCTCCATATTTATGTGTTTGTTGGTTTGTCTATCTAATCTTTTGGGTTTTTATTTCTAATGAGGTCCACCAGTTGTCTATTTATTATTTTTTTTTACTACGCGTCAAGCTGCGCTGCTTGTCTTTGCTCCTGTGTGCTCGCGCACTCTCGCCTTTTCCACTTATTTTTATTTTTGATTTATTTTTGATTTATTTTGTCAATTTAAAAAAAAATACGCATCGTGCTGTGCTGTTTGTGTTTGCTTGAGTGCATTCGCGCGCTCTCGCTTTCTGCACTTTACAATTTTTTTGTTATTATTTATCTATTCCTGAGAGTTTATCTTATTTTTTATTTGTTTATTTAAATGAAGTCGACCAGTTGCCTGCCCTTCCTTCCAGTATCCGTCACCGAGACAAACTGAACAAAGTTCTGAGGTCGACCTTGTAAAGATAAGGATTCAGGTCTGTCTGCTGTTTACCTTTGCTCCTGCGCGCACTGCCCTTCTCTCCACATTTATGTGTTTGTTTGTTTGTCTATCTAATCTTTTGGGTTTTTTTTCTAATGAGGTCGACCAGTTGTCTATTTATTATTTTCTTTACTACGCATCAAGCTTCGCTGCTTGTCTTTGCTCCTGTGTGCTCGCGCACACTCGCCTTTTCCACTTATTTTTATTTTTGATTTATTTTTGATTTATTTTGTCAATTTAAAAAAAAATACGCATCGTGCTGTGCTGTTTGTGTTTGCTTGAGTGCATTCGCGCGCTCTCGCTTTCTCCACTTTACAATTTTTTTGTTATTATTTATCTATTCCTGAGAGTTTATCTTATTTTTTATTTCTTTATTTAAATGAAGTAGACCAGTTGCCTGCCCTTCCTTCCATTATCCGTCACCGAGACAAACTGAACAAAGTTCTGAGGTCGACCTTGTAAAGATAAGGATTCAGGTCTGTCTGCTGTTTACCTTTGCTCCTGCGCGCACTGCCCTTCTCTCCACATTTATGTGTTTGTTTGTTTGTCTATCTAATCTTTTGGGTTTTTATTTCTAATGAGGTCAACCAGTTGTCTATTTATTATTTTTTTTACTACGCATCAAGCTGCGCTGGTTGTCTTTGCTCCTGTGTGCACGCGCACTCTCGCCTTTTCCACTTATTTTTATTTTTGATTTATTTTTGATTTATTTTCTCAATTTAAAAAAAAATACGCATCGTGCTGTGCTGTTTGTGTTTGCTTGAGTGCATTCGCGCGCTCTCGCTTTCTCCACTTTACAATTTTTTTGTTATTATTTATCTATTCCTGAGAGTTTATCTTATTTTTTATTTGTTTATTTAAATGAAGTCGACCAGTTTCCTGCCCTTCCTTCCATTATCCGTCACCGAGACAACCTGAACAAAGTTCTGAGGTCGACCTTGTAAAGATAAGGATTCAGGTCTGTCTGCTGTTTACATTTTCTACTGCGCTCACTGCCCTTCTCTCCACATTTATGTGTTTGTTTGTTTGTCTATCTAATCTTTTGGGTTTTTATTTCTAATGAGGTCGACCAGTTGTCTATTTATTATTTTTTTTACTACGCATCAAGCTGGGCTGCTTGTCTTTGCTCCTGTGTGCTCGCGCACTTCGCCTTTTCCACTTATTTTTATTTTTGATTTATTTTGTCAATTTTTTAAAAAAATACGCATCCTGCTGTGCTGTTTGTGTTTGCTTGAGTGCATTTGCGCGCTCTCGCTTTCTCCACTTTACAATTTTTTTGTTATTATTTATCTATTCCTGAGAGTTTATATTATTTTTTATTTGTTTATTTAAATGAAGTCGACCAGTTGCCTGCCCTTCCTTCCATTATCCGTCACCGAGAAAAACTGAACAAAGTTCTGAGGTCGACCTTGTAAAGATAAGGATTCAGGTCTGTCTGCTGTTTACCTTTGCTCCTGCCCGCACTGCCCTTCTCTCCACATTTAGGTGTTTGTTGGTTTGTCTATCTAATCTTTTGGGTTTTTATTTCTAATGAGGTCCACCAGTTGTCTATTTATTATTTTTTTTACTACGCATCAAGCTGCGCTGGTTGTCTTTGCTCCTGTGTGCTCGCGCACCCTCGCCTTTTCCACTTATTTTTATTTTTGATTTATTTTTGATTTATTTTGTCAATTTAAAAAAAAATACGCATCGTGCTGTGCTGTTTGTGTTTGCTTGAGTGCATTCGCGCGCTCTCGCTTTCTCCACTTTACAATTTTTTTGTTATTATTTATCTATTCCTGAGAGTTTATCGTATTTTTTATTTGATTATTTAAATGAAGTCGACCAGTTGCCTGCCCTTCCTTCCATTATCCGTCACCGAGACAAACTGAACAAAGTTCTGAGGTCGACCTTGTAAAGATAAGGATTCAGGTCTGTCTGCTGTTTACCTTTGCTCCTGAGCGCACTGCCCTTCTCCCCACATTTATGTGTTTGTTTGTTTGTCTATCTAATCTTTTGGGTTTTTATTTCTAATGAGGTCGACCAGTTGTCTATTTATTATTTTTTTTACTACGCATCAAGCTGCGCTGCTTGTCTTTGCTCCTGTGTGCTCGGGCACTCTCGCCTTTTCCACTTATTTTTATTTTTGATTTATTTTTGATTTATTTTGTCAATTTAAAAAAAAAAACGCTTCGTGCTGTGCTGTTTGTGTTTGCTTGAGTGCATTCGCGCGCTCTCGCTTTCTCCACTTTACAATTTTTTTGTTATTATTTATCTATTCCTGAGAGTTTATCTTATTTTTTATTTGTTTATTTAAATGAAGTCGACCAGTTGCCTGCCCTTCCTTCCATTATCCGTCACCGAGACAAACTGAACAAAGTTCTGAGCTCGACCTTGTAAAGATAAGGACTCAGGTCTGTCTGCTGTTTACCTTTGCTCCTGCGCGCACTGCCCTTCTCTCCACATTTATGTGTTTGTTTGTTTGTCTATCTAAACTTTTGGGTTTTTATTTCTAATGGGGTCGACCAGTTGTCTATTTATTATTTTTTTTACTACGCATCAAGCTGCGCTGCTTGTCTTTGCTCCTGTGTGCTCGCGCACTCTCGCCTTTTCCAATTATTTTTATTTTTGATTTATTTTTGATTCATTTTGTCAATTAAAAAAAAATACGCATCGTGCTGTGCTGTTTGTGTTTGCTTGAGAGCATTCGCGCGCTCTCGATTTCTCCACTTTACAATTTTTTTGTTATTATTTATCTATTCCTGAGAGTTTATCTTATTTTTTATTTGTTTATTTAAATGAAGTCGACCAGTTGCCTGCCCTTCCTTCCATTATCCGTCACCGAGACAAACTGAACAAAGTTCTGAGGTCGACCTTGTAAAGATAAGGATTCAGGTCTGTCTGCTGTTTACCTTTGCTCCTGCGCGCATTGCCCTTCTCTCCACATTTATTTGTTTTTGTTTGTCTATCTAATCTTTTGGGTTTTTATTTCTAATGAGGTCGACCAGTTGTCTATTTATTATTTTTTTTACTACGCATCAAGCTGCGCTGCTTGTCTTTGCTCCTGTGTGCTCGCGCACTCTCGCCTTTTCCACTTATTTTTATTTTTGATTTATTTTGTCAATTTTAAAAAAAAATACGCATCGTGCTGTGCTGTTTGTGTTTGCTTGAGTGCATTCGCGCGCTCTCTCTTTCTCCACTTTACAATTTTTTTGTTATTATTTATCTATTCCTGAGAGTTTATCTTATTTTTTATTTGTTTATTTAAATGAAGTCGACCAGTTGCCTGCCCTTCCTTCCATTATCCGTCACCGAGACAAACTGAACAAAGTTCTGAGGTCGACCTTGTAAAGATAAGGATTCAGGTCTGTCTGCTGTTTCCCTTTGCTCCTGCGCGCACTGCCCTTCTCTCCACATTTATGTGTTTGTTTGTTTGTCTATCTAATCTATTGGGTTTTTATTTCTAATGAGGTCGAACAGTTGTCTATTTATTATTTTTTTTACTACGCATCAAGCTGCGCTGCTTGTCTTTGCTCCTGTGTGCTCGGGCACTCTCGCCTTTTCCACTTATTTTTATTTTTGATTTATTTTTGATTTATTTTGTCAATTTTAAAAAAAACGCATCGTGCTGTGCTGTTTGTGTTTGCTTGCGTGCATTCGCATGCTCTCGCTTTCTCCACTTTACAATTTTTTTGTTTTTATTTATCTATTCCTGAGAGTTTATCTTATTTTTTATTTGTTTATTTAAATGAAGTCGACCAGTTGCCTGCCCTTCCTTCCATTATCCGTCACCGAGACAAAGTGAACAAAGTTCTGAGGTCGACCTTGTAAAGATAAGGATTCAGGTCTGTCTGCTGTTTACCTTTGCTCCTGCCCGCACTGCCCTTCTCTCCACATTTATGTGTTTGTTTGTTTGTCTATCTAATCTTTTGGGTTTTTATTTCTAATGAGGTCGACCAGTTGTCTATTTATTATTTTTTTACTACGCGTCAAGCTGCGCTGCTTCTCTTTGCTCCTGTGTGCTCGCCCACTCTCGCCTTTTCCACGTATTTTTATTTTTGATTTTTTTTTGATTTATTTTGTCAATTGAAAAAAAAATACGCATCGTGCTGTGCTGTTTGTGTTTGCTTGAGTGCATTCGCGCGCTCTCGCTCTCTCCACTTTACAATTTTTTTTGTTATTATTTATCTATTCCTGAGAGTTTATGTTATTTTTTATTTGTTTATTTAAATGAAGTCGACCAGTTGCCTGCCCTTCCTTCCATTATCCGTCAACGAGACAAACTGAACAAAGTTCTGAGGTCGACCTTGTAAAGATAAGGATTCAGGTCTGTCTGCTGTTTACCTTTGCTCCTGCGCGCACTGCTCTTCTCTCCACATTTATGTGTTTGTTTGTTTGTCTATCTAATCTTTTGGGTTTTTATTTCTAATGAGGTCGACCAGTTGTCTATTTATTATTTTTTTTACTACGCATCAAGCTTCGCTGCTTGTCTTTGCTCCTGTGTGCTCGCGCACTCTCGCCTTTTCCACTTATTTTTATTTTTGATTTATTTTTGATTTATTTTGTCAATTTTTTAAAAAAATACGCATCGTGCTGTGCTGTTTGTGTTTGCTTGAGTGCATTCGCGCGCTCTCGCTTTCTCCACTTTACCATTTTTTGTTATTATTTATCTATTCCTGAGAGTTTATCTTAATTTTTATTTGTTTATTTAAATGAAGTCGACCAGTTGCCTGCCCTTCCTTCCATTATCCGTCACCGAGACAAACTGAACAAAGTTCTGAGGTCGACCTTGTAAAGATAAGGATTCAGGTCTGTCTGCTGTTTACCTTTGCTCCTGCGCGCACTGCCCTTCTCTCCACATTTATGTGTTTGTTTGTTTGTCTATCTAATCTTTTAGGTTTTTATTTCTAATGAGGTCGACCAGTTGTCTATTTATTATTCTTTTTACTACGCATCAAGCTGCGCTGCTTGTCTTTGCTCCTGTGTGCTCGCGCACTCTCGCCTTTTCCACTTATTGTTATTTTTTATTTATTTTTGATTTATTTTGTCAATATAAAAAAAATACGCATCGTGCTGTGCCGTTGTGTTTGCTTGAGTGCATTCGTGCGCTCTCGCTTTCTCCACTTTACAATTTTTTGCATATTATTTATCTATTCCTGAGAGTTTATCTTATTTTTTATTTGTTTATTTAAATGAAGTCGACCAGTTGCCTGCCCTTCCTTCCATTATCCGTCACCGAGAAAAACTGAACAAAGTTCTGAGGTCGACCTTGTAAAGATAAGGATTCAGGTCTGTCTGCTGTTTACCTTTGCTCCTGCCCGCACTGCCCTTCTCTCCATATTTATGTGTTTGTTGGTTTGTCTATCTAATCTTTTGGGTTTTTATTTCTAATGAGGTCCACCAGTTGTCTATTTATTATTTTTTTTTACTACGCGTCAAGCTGCGCTGCTTGTCTTTGCTCCTGTGTGCTCGCGCACTCTCGCCTTTTCCACTTATTTTTATTTTTGATTTATTTTTGATTTATTTTGTCAATTTAAAAAAAAATAAGCATCGTGCTGTGCTGTTTGTGTTTGCTTGAGTGCATTCGCGCGCTCTCGCTTTCTGCACTTTACAATTTTTTTGTTATTATTTATCTATTCCTGAGAGTTTATCTTATTTTTTATTTGTTTATTTAAATGAAGTCGACCAGTTGCCTGCCCTTCCTTCCAGTATCCGTCACCGAGACAAACTGAACAAAGTTCTGAGGTCGACCTTGTAAAGATAAGGATTCAGGTCTGTCTGCTGTTTACCTTTGCTCCTGCGCGCACTGCCCTTCTCTCCACATTTATGTGTTTGTTTGTTTGTCTATCTAATCTTTTGGGTTTTTTTTCTAATGAGGTCGACCAGTTGTCTATTTATTATTTTCTTTACTACGCATCAAGCTTCGCTGCTTGTCTTTGCTCCTGTGTGCTCGCGCACACTCGCCTTTTCCACTTATTTTTATTTTTGATTTATTTTTGATTTATTTTGTCAATTTAAAAAAAAATACGCATCGTGCTGTGCTGTTTGTGTTTGCTTGAGTGCATTCGCGCGCTCTCGCTTTCTCCACTTTACAATTTTTTTGTTATTATTTATCTATTCCTGAGAGTTTATCTTATTTTTTATTTCTTTATTTAAATGAAGTAGACCAGTTGCCTGCCCTTCCTTCCATTATCCGTCACCGAGACAAACTGAACAAAGTTCTGAGGTCGACCTTGTAAAGATAAGGATTCAGGTCTGTCTGCTGTTTACCTTTGCTCCTGCGCGCACTGCCCTTCTCTCCACATTTATGTGTTTGTTTGTTTGTCTATCTAATCTTTTGGGTTTTTATTTCTAATGAGGTCGACCAGTTGTCTATTTATTATTTTTTTTACTACGCATCAAGCTGCGCTGGTTGTCTTTGCTCCTGTGTGCACGCGCACTCTCGCCTTTTCCACTTATTTTTATTTTTGATTTATTTTTGATTTATTTTCTCAATTTAAAAAAAAATACGCATCGTGCTGTGCTGTTTGTGTTTGCTTGAGTGCATTCGCGCGCTCTCGCTTTCTCCACTTTACAATTTTTTTGTTATTATTTATCTATTCCTGAGAGTTTATCTTATTTTTTATTTGTTTATTTAAATGAAGTCGACCAGTTTCCTGCCCTTCCTTCCATTATCCGTCACCGAGACAACCTGAACAAAGTTCTGAGGTCGACCTTGTAAAGATAAGGATTCAGGTCTGTCTGCTGTTTACATTTTCTACTGCGCTCACTGCCCTTCTCTCCACATTTATGTGTTTGTTTGTTTGTCTATCTAATCTTTTGGGTTTTTATTTCTAATGAGGTCGACCAGTTGTCTATTTATTATTTTTTTTACTACGCATCAAGCTGGGCTGCTTGTCTTTGCTCCTGTGTGCTCGCGCACTTCGCCTTTTCCACTTATTTTTATTTTTGATTTATTTTGTCAATTTTTTAAAAAAATACGCATCCTGCTGTGCTGTTTGTGTTTGCTTGAGTGCATTTGCGCGCTCTCGCTTTCTCCACTTTACAATTTTTTTGTTATTATTTATCTATTCCTGAGAGTTTATATTATTTTTTATTTGTTTATTTAAATGAAGTCGACCAGTTGCCTGCCCTTCCTTCCATTATCCGTCACCGAGAAAAACTGAACAAAGTTCTGAGGTCGACCTTGTAAAGATAAGGATTCAGGTCTGTCTGCTGTTTACCTTTGCTCCTGCCCGCACTGCCCTTCTCTCCACATTTAGGTGTTTGTTGGTTTGTCTATCTAATCTTTTGGGTTTTTATTTCTAATGAGGTCCACCAGTTGTCTATTTATTATTTTTTTTACTACGCATCAAGCTGCGCTGGTTGTCTTTGCTCCTGTGTGCTCGCGCACCCTCGCCTTTTCCACTTATTTTTATTTTTGATTTATTTTTGATTTATTTTGTCAATTTAAAAAAAAATACGCATCGTGCTGTGCTGTTTGTGTTTGCTTGAGTGCATTCGCGCGCTCTCGCTTTCTCCACTTTACAATTTTTTTGTTATTATTTATCTATTCCTGAGAGTTTATCGTATTTTTTATTTGATTATTTAAATGAAGTCGACCAGTTGCCTGCCCTTCCTTCCATTATCCGTCACCGAGACAAACTGAACAAAGTTCTGAGGTCGACCTTGTAAAGATAAGGATTCAGGTCTGTCTGCTGTTTACCTTTGCTCCTGAGCGCACTGCCCTTCTCCCCACATTTATGTGTTTGTTTGTTTGTCTATCTAATCTTTTGGGTTTTTATTTCTAATGAGGTCGACCAGTTGTCTATTTATTATTTTTTTTACTACGCATCAAGCTGCGCTGCTTGTCTTTGCTCCTGTGTGCTCGGGCACTCTCGCCTTTTCCACTTATTTTTATTTTTGATTTATTTTTGATTTATTTTGTCAATTTAAAAAAAAAAACGCTTCGTGCTGTGCTGTTTGTGTTTGCTTGAGTGCATTCGCGCGCTCTCGCTTTCTCCACTTTACAATTTTTTTGTTATTATTTATCTATTCCTGAGAGTTTATCTTATTTTTTATTTGTTTATTTAAATGAAGTCGACCAGTTGCCTGCCCTTCCTTCCATTATCCGTCACCGAGACAAACTGAACAAAGTTCTGAGCTCGACCTTGTAAAGATAAGGACTCAGGTCTGTCTGCTGTTTACCTTTGCTCTTGCGCGCACTGCCCTTCTCTCCACATTTATGTGTTTGTTTGTTTGTCTATCTAAACTTTTGGGTTTTTATTTCTAATGGGGTCGACCAGTTGTCTATTTATTATTTTTTTTACTACGCATCAAGCTGCGCTGCTTGTCTTTGCTCCTGTGTGCTCGCGCACTCTCGCCTTTTCCACTTATTTTTATTTTTGATTTATTTTTGATTTATTTTGTCAATTTTTAAAAAAAATACGCATCGTGCTGTGCTGTTTGTGTTTGCTTGAGTGCATTCGCGCGTTCTCGCTTTCTCCACTGTACAATTTTTTTGTTATTATTTATCTATTCCTGAGAGTTTATCTTATTTTTTATTTGTTTATTTAAATGAAGTCGACCAGTTGCCTGCCCTTCCTTCCATTATGCGTCACCGAGACAAACTGAACAAAGTTTTGAGGTCGACCTTGTAAAGATAAGGATTCAGGTCTGTCTGCTGTTTACCTTTGCTCATGCGCGCACTGCCGTTCTCTCCACATTCATGTGTTTGTTTGTTTGTCTATCTAATCTTTTGGGTTTTTATTTCTAATGAGGTCGACCAGTTGTCTATTTATTATTTTTTTTTACTACGCATCAAGCTGCGCTGCTTGTCTTTGCTCCTGTGTGCTCGCGCACTCTCGCCTTTTCCACTTATTTTTATTTTTGATTTATTTTTGATTCATTTTGTCAATTAAAAGAAAATACGCATCGTGCTGTGCTGTTTGTGTTTGCTTGAGAGCATTCGCGCGCTCTCGATTTCTCCACTTTACAATTTTTTTGTTATTATTTATCTATTCCTGAGAGTTTATCTTATTTTTTATTTGTTTATTTAAATGAAGTCGACCAGTTGCCTGCCCTTAATTCCATTATCCGTCACCGAGAAAAACTGAACAAAGTTCTGAGGTCGACCTTGTAAAGATAAGGATTCAGGTCTGTCTGCTGTTTACCTTTGCTCCTGCCCGCACTGCCCTTCTCTCCACATTTAGGTGTTTGTTGGTTTGTCTATCTAATCTTTTGGGTTTTTATTTCTAATGAGGTCCACCAGTTGTCTATTTATTATTTTTTTTACTACGCATCAAGCTGCGCTGGTTGTCTTTGCTCCTGTGTGCTCGCGCACCCTCGCCTTTTCCACTTATTTTTATTTTTGATTTATTTTTGATTTATTTTGTCAATTTAAAAAAAATACGCATCGTGCTGTGCTGTTTGTGTTTGCTTGAGTGCATTCGCGCGCTCTCGCTTTCTCCACTTTACAATTTTTTTGTTATTATTTATCTATTCCTGAGAGTTTATCGTATTTTTTATTTGATTATTTAAATGAAGTCGACCAGTTGCCTGCCCTTCCTTCCATTATCCGTCACCGAGACAAACTGAACAAAGTTCTGAGGTCGACCTTGTAAAGATAAGGATTCAGGTCTGTCTGCTGTTTACCTTTGCTCCTGAGCGCACTGCCCTTCTCCCCACATTTATGTGTTTGTTTGTTTGTCTATCTAATCTTTTGGGTTTTTATTTCTAATGAGGTCGACCAGTTGTCTATTTATTATTTTTTTTACTACGCATCAAGCTGCGCTGCTTGTCTTTGCTCCTGTGTGCTCGGGCACTCTCGCCTTTTCCACTTATTTTTATTTTTGATTTATTTTTGATTTATTTTGTCAATTTAAAAAAAAAAACGCTTCGTGCTGTGCTGTTTGTGTTTGCTTGAGTGCATTCGCGCGCTCTCGCTTTCTCCACTTTACAATTTTTTTGTTATTATTTATCTATTCCTGAGAGTTTATCTTATTTTTTATTTGTTTATTTAAATGAAGTCGACCAGTTGCCTGCCCTTCCTTCCATTATCCGTCACCGAGACAAACTGAACAAAGTTCTGAGCTCGACCTTGTAAAGATAAGGACTCAGGTCTGTCTGCTGTTTACCTTTGCTCCTGCGCGCACTGCCCTTCTCTCCACATTTATGTGTTTGTTTGTTTGTCTATCTAAACTTTTGGGTTTTTATTTCTAATGGGGTCGACCAGTTGTCTATTTATTATTTTTTTTACTACGCATCAAGCTGCGCTGCTTGTCTTTGCTCCTGTGTGCTCGCGCACTCTCGCCTTTTCCACTTATTTTTATTTTTGATTTATTTTTGATTTATTTTGTCAATTTTTAAAAAAATACGCATCGTGCTGTGCTGTTTGTGTTTGCTTGAGTGCATTCGCGCGTTCTCGCTTTCTCCACTGTACAATTTTTTTGTTATTATTTATCTATTCCTGAGAGTTTATCTTATTTTTTATTTGTTTATTTAAATGAAGTCGACCAGTTGCCTGCCCTTCCTTCCATTATGCGTCACCGAGACAAACTGAACAAAGTTTGAGGTCGACCTTGTAAAGATAAGGATTCTGGTCTGTCTGCTGTTTACCTTTGCTCATGCGCGCACTGCCGTTCTCTCCACATTCATGTGTTTGTTTGTTTGTCTATCTAATCTTTTGGGTTTTTATTTCTAATGAGGTCGACCAGTTGTCTATTTATTATTTTTTTTTACTACGCATCAAGCTGCGCTGCTTGTCTTTGCTCCTGTGTGCTCGCGCACTCTCGCCTTTTCCACTTATTTTTATTTTTGATTTATTTTTGATTCATTTTGTCAATTAAAAAAAAATACGCATCGTGCTGTGCTGTTTGTGTTTGCTTGAGAGCATTCGCGCGCTCTCGATTTCTCCACTTTACAATTTTTTTTGTTATTATTTATCTATTCCTGAGAGTTTATCTTATTTTTTATTTGTTTATTTAAATGAAGTCGACCAGTTGCCTGCCCTTCCTTCCATTATCCGTCACCGAGACAAACTGAACAAAGTTCTGAGGTCGACCTTGTAAAGATAAGGATTCAGGTCTGTCTGCTGTTTACCTTTGCTCCTGCGCGCATTGCCCTTCTCTCCACATTTATGTGTTTGTTTGTTTGTCTATCTAATCTTTTGGGTTTTTATTTCTAATGAGGTCGACCAGTTGTCTATTTATATTTTTTTTACTACGCATCAAGCTGCGCTGCTTGTCTTTGCTCCTGTGTGCTCGCTCACTCTCGCCTTTTCCACTTATTTTTATTTTTGATTTATTTTGTCAATTTTAAAAAAAAATACGCATCGTGCTGTGCTGTTTGTGTTTGCTTGAGTGCATTCGCGCGCTCTCTCTTTCTCCACTTTACAATTTTTTTGTTATTATTTATCTATTCCTGAGAGTTTATCTTATTTTTTATTTGTTTATTTAAATGAAGTCGACCAGTTGCCTGCCCTTCCTTCCATTATCCGTCACCGAGACAAACTGAACAAAGTTCTGAGGTCGACCTTGTAAAGATAAGGATTCAGGTCTGTCTGCTGTTTCCCTTTGCTCCTGCGCGCACTGCCCTTCTCTCCACATTTATGTGTTTGTTTGTTTGTCTATCTAATCTATTGGGTTTTTATTTCTAATGAGGTCGAACAGTTGTCCTATTTATTATTTTTTTTACTACGCATCAAGCTGCGCTGCTTGTCTTTGCTCCTGTGTGC
>NW_025958287.1:0-64189 GCF_023159225.1 Perognathus longimembris pacificus | reverse complement strand
AAAAGATTAGATAGACAAACAAACAAACACATAAATGTGGAGAGAAGGATAGTGCGGGCAGGAGCAAAGGTAAACAGCAGACAGACCTGAATCCTTATCTTTACAAGGTCGACCTCAGAACTTTGCTCAGTTTGTCTCGGTGACGGATAATGGAAGGAAGGGCAGGCAACTGGTCGACTTCTTTTAAATAAAAAAATAAAAAATAAGATAATCTCTCAGGAATAGATAAATAATAACAAAAAAAATTGTAAAGTGGAGAAAGCGAGAGCGCGCGAATGCACTCAAGCAAACACAAACAGCACAGCACGATGCGTATTTTTTTTAAAAATTGACAAAATAAATCAAAAATAAATCAAAAATAAAAATAAGTGGGAAAGGCGAGAGTGCGCGAGCACACAGGAGCAAAGACAAGCAGCGCAGCTTGATGCGTAGTAAAAAAAATAATAAATAGACAACTGGTCGACCTCATTAGAAATAAAAACCCAAAAGATTAGATAGACAAACAAACAAACACATAAATGTGGAGAGAAGGGCAGTGCGCGCAGGAGCAAAGGAAAACAGCAGACAGACCTGAATGCTTATCTTTACAAGGTCGACCTCAGAACTTTGTTCAGTTTGTCTCGGTGACGGATAATGGAAGGAAGGGCAGGCAACTGGTCGACTTCATTTAAATAAACAAATAAAAAATATGATAAACTCTCAGGAATAGATAAATAATAACAAAAAAATTGTAAAGTGGAGAAAGCGAGAGCACGCGAATGCACTCAAGCAAACACAAACAGCACAGCACGATGCGTTTTTTTTTTTACAATTGAGAAAATAAATCAAAAATAAAAATAAGTGGAAAAGGCGAGTGTGCGCGAGCACACAGGAGCAAAGACAAGCAGCGCAGCGTGATGCGTAGTAAAAAAAATAATAAATAGACAACTGGTCGACCTCATTAGAAATAAAAAACCCAAAAGATTAGATAGACAAACAAACAAACACATAAATGTGGAGAGAAGGGCAGTGCGCGCAGGAGCAAAGGTAAACAGCAGACAGACCTGAATCCTTATCTTTACAAGGTCGACTTCAGAACTTTGTTCACTTTGTCTCGGTGTCGGATAATGGAAGGAAGGGCAGGCAACTGGTCGACTTCATTTAAATAAACAAATAAAAAATAAGATAAACTCTCAGGAATAGATAAATAATAACAAAAAAATTGTAAAGTGGAGAAAGCGAGAGCGCGCAAATGCACTCAAGCTTACACAAACAGCACAGCACGATGCGTATTTTTTTTTGAAATTGACCAAATATATCAAAAATAAATCAAAAATAAAAATAAGTGGAAAAGGCGAGAGTGCGCGAGCACACAGGAGCAAAGACAAGCAGCGCAGCTTGATGCTTAGTAAAAAAAATAATAAATAGACAACTGGTCGACCTCATTAGAAATAAAAACCCAAAAGATTAGATAGACAAACAAACAAACACATAAATGTGGAGAGAAGGATAGTGCGGGCAGGAGCAAAGGTAAACAGCAGACAGACCTGAATCCTTATCTTTACAAGGTCGACCTCAGAACTTTGCTCAGTTTGTCTCGGTGACGGATAATGGAAGGAAGGGCAGGCAACTGGTCGACTTCTTTTAAATAAAAAAATAAAAAATAAGATAATCTCTCAGGAATAGATAAATAATAACAAAAAAATTGTAAAGTGGAGAAAGCGAGAGCGCGCGAATGCACTCAAGCAAACACAAACAGCACAGCACGATGCGTATTTTTTTTAAAAATTGACAAAATAAATCAAAAATAAATCAAAAATAAAAATAAGTGGGAAAGGCGAGAGTGCGCGAGCACACAGGAGCAAAGACAAGCAGCGCAGCTTGATGCGTAGTAAAAAAAATAATAAATAGACAACTGGTCGACCTCATTAGAAATAAAAACCCAAAAGATTAGATAGACAAACAAACAAACACATAAATGTGGGAGAGAAGGGCAGTGCGCGCAGGAGCAAAGGAAAACAGCAGACAGACCTGAATGCTTATCTTTACAAGGTCGACCTCAGAACTTTGTTCAGTTTGTCTCGGTGACGGATAATGGAAGGAAGGGCAGGCAACTGGTCGACTTCATTTAAATAAACAAATAAAAAATATGATAAACTCTCAGGAATAGATAAATAATAACAAAAAAATTGTAAAGTGGAGAAAGCGAGAGCACGCGAATGCACTCAAGCAAACACAAACAGCACAGCACGATGCGTTTTTTTTTTTTACAATTGAGAAAATAAATCAAAAATAAAAATAAGTGGAAAAGGCGAGTGTGCGCGAGCACACAGGAGCAAAGACAAGCAGCGCAGCGTGATGCGTAGTAAAAAAAATAATAAATAGACAACTGGTCGACCTCAATAGAAATAAAAACCCAAAAGATTAGATAGACAAAGAAACAAACACATAAATGTGGAGAGAAGGGCAGTGCGCGCAGGAGCAAAGGTAAACAGCAGACAGACCTGAATCCTTATCTTTACAAGGTCGACCTCAGAACTTGGATCAGTTTGTCTCGGTGAAGGATAATGGAAGGAAGGCCAGACAACTGGTCGACTTCATTTAAATAAACAAATAAAAAATAAGATAAACTCTCAGGAATAGATGAATAATAACAAAAAAATTGTAAAGTGGAGAAAGCGAGAGCGCGCGAATGCACTCAAGCAAACACAAACAGCACAGCACGATGCGTATTTTTTAAAAATTGACAAAATAAATCAAAAAGAAATCAAAAATAAAAGTAAGTGGAAAAGGCGAGAGTGCTCGAGCACACAGGAGCAAAGACAAGCAGCGCAGCTTGATGCGTAGTAAAAAAAATAATAAATAGACAACTGGTCGACCTCATTAGAAATAAAAACCCAAAGATTAGATAGACAAACAAACAAACACATAAATGTGGAGAGAAGGGCAGTGCGCGCAGGAGCAAAGGTAAACAGCAGACAGACCTGAATGCTTATCTTTACAAGGTCGACCTCAGAACTTTGTTCAGTTTGTCTCGGTGACGGATAATGGAAGGAAGGGCAGGCAACTGGTCGACTTCATTTAAATAAACAAATAAAAAATAAGATAAACTCTCAGGAATACATAAATAATAACAAAAAAATTGTAAAGTGGAGAAAGCGAGAGCGCGCGAATGCACTCAAGCAAACACAAACAGCACAGCACGATGCGTATTTTTTTTTAAATTGAAAAAATAAATCAAAAATAAAAATAAGTGGAAAAGGCGAGAGTGCGCGAGCACACAGGAGCAAAGACAAGCAGCGCAGCTTGATGCGTACTAAAAAAAATAATAAATAGACAACTGGTCGACCTCATTAGAAATAAAACCCAAAAGATTAGATAGACAAACAAACAAACACATAAATGTGGAGAGAAGGGCAGTGCGCGCAGGAGCAAAGGTAAACACCAGACAGACCTGAATGCTTATCTTTACAAGGTCGACCTCAGAACTTTGTTCAGTTTGTCTCGGTGACGGATAATGGAAGGAAGGGCAGGCAACTGGTCGACTTCATTTAAATAAACAAATAAAAAATAAGATAAACTCTCAGGAATACATAAATAATAACAAAAAAATTTGTAAATTGGAGAAAGCGAGAGCGCGGCGAATGCACTCAAGCAAACACAAACAGCACAGCACGATGCGTATTTTTTTTAAAATTGACAAAATATATCAAAAATAAATCAAAAATAAAAATAAGTGGAAAAGGCGAGAGTGCGCGAGCACACAGGAGCAAAGACAAGCAGCGCAGCTTGATGCGTAGTAAAAAAAATAATAAATAGACAACTGGTCGACCTCATTAGAAATAAAAACCCAAAAGATTAGATAGACAAACAAACAAACACATAAATGTGGAGAGAATGGCATTGCGCGCAGGAGCAAAGGTAAACAGCAGACAGACCTGAATCCTTATCTTTACAAGGTCGACCTCAGAACTTTGCTCAGTTTGTCTCCGTGACGGATAATGGAAGGAAGGGCAGTCAACTGGTCGACTTCTTTTAATAAAAAAATAAAAAATAAGATAAACTCTCAGGAATAGATAAATAATAACAAAAAAATTGTAAAGTGGAGAAAGCGAGAGCGCGCGAATGCACTCAAGCAAACACAAACAGCACAGCACGATGCGTATTTTTTTTTTAAAATTGACAAAATAAATCAAAAATAAATCAAAAATAAAAATAAGTGGGAAAGGCGAGAGTGCGCGAGCACAAAGGAGCAAAGACAAGCAGCGCAGCTTGATGCGTAGTAAAAAAAATAATAAATAGACAACTGGTCGACCTCATTAGAAATAAAAAACCCAAAAGATAAGATAGACAAACAAACAAACACATAAATGTGGAAAGAAGGGCAGTGCGCGCCGGAGCAAAGGTAAACAGCAGACAGATCTGAATCCTTATCTTTACAAGTTCGACCTCAGAACTTTGTTCAGTTTGTCTCGGTGACGGATAATGGAAGGAAGGGCAGGCAACTGGTCGACTTCATTTAAATAAACAAATAAAAAATAAGATAAACTCTCAGGGAATAGATAAATAATAACAAAAAAATTGTAAAGTGGAGAAAGCGAGAGCGCGCGAATGCACTCAAGCAAACACAAACAGCACAGCACGATGCGTATTTTTTTTTTAATTGAAAAAATAAATCAAAAATAAAAATAAGTGGAAAAGGCGAGAGTGCGCGAGCACACAGGAGCAAAGACAAGCAGCGCCGCTTGATGCGTAGTAAAAAAAATAATAAATAGATAACTGGTCGACCTCATTAGAAATAAAAACCCAAAAGATTAGATAGACAAACAAACAAACACATAAATGTGGAGAGAAGGGCAGTGCGCGCAGGAGCAAAGGTAAACAGCAGACAGACCTGAATCCTTATCTTTACAAGGTCGACTTCAGAACTTTGTTCACTTTGTCTCGGTGTCGGATAATGGAAGGAAGGGCAGGCAACTGGTCGACTTCATTTAAATAAACAAATAAAAAATAAGATAAACTCTCAGGAATAGATAAATAATAACAAAAAAATTGTAAAGTGGAGAAAGCGAGAGCGCGCAAATGCACTCAAGCTTACACAAACAGCACAGCACGATGCGTATTTTTTTTTGAAATTGACAAAATATATCAAAAATAAATCAAAAATAAAAATAAGTGGAAAAGGCGAGAGTGCGCGAGCACACAGGAGCAAAGACAAGCAGCGCAGCTTGATGCTTAGTAAAAAAAATAATAAATAGACAACTGGTCGACCTCATTAGAAATAAAAACCCAAAAGATTAGATAGACAAACAAACAAACACATAAATGTGGAGAGAAGGATAGTGCGGGCAGGAGCAAAGGTAAACAGCAGACAGACCTGAATCCTTATCTTTACAAGGTCGACCTCAGAACTTTGCTCAGTTTGTCTCGGTGACGGATAATGGAAGGAAGGGCAGGCAACTGGTCGACTTCTTTTAAATAAAAAAATAAAAAATAAGATAATCTCTCAGGAATAGATAAATAATAACAAAAAAATTGTAAAGTGGAGAAAGCGAGAGCGCGCGAATGCACTCAAGCAAACACAAACAGCACAGCACGATGCGTATTTTTTTTAAAAATTGACAAAATAAATCAAAAATAAATCAAAAATAAAAATAAGTGGGAAAGGCGAGAGTGCGCGAGCACACAGGAGCAAAGACAAGCAGCGCAGCTTGATGCGTAGTAAAAAAAATAATAAATAGACAACTGGTCGACCTCATTAGAAATAAAAACCCAAAAGATAAGATAGACAAACAAACAAACACATAAATGTGGAGAGAAGGGCAGTGCGCGCAGGAGCAAAGGTAAACAGCAGACAGACCTGAATCCTTATCTTTACAAGTTCGACCTCAGAACTTTGTTCAGTTTGTCTCGGTGACGGTTAATGGAAGGAAGGGCAGGCAACTGGTCGACTTCATTTAAATAAACAAATAAAAAATAAGATAAACTCTCAGGAATAGATAAATAATAACAAAAAAATTGTAAAGTGGAGAAAGCGAGAGCGCGCGAATGCACTCAAGCAAACACAAACAGCACAGCACGATGCGTATTTTTTTTAAATTGACAAAATAAATCAAAAATAAATCAAAAATAAAAATAAGTTGAAAAGGCGAGAGTGCGCGAGCACACAGGAGCAAAGAGAAGCAGCGCAGCTTGATGCGTAGTAAATAAAATAATAAATAGACAACGGGTCGACCTCATTAGAAATAAAAACCCAAAAGATTAGATAGACAAACAAACAAACACATAAATGTGGAGAGAAGGGCAGTGCGGGCAGGAGCAAAGGTAAACAGCAGACAGACCTGAATCCTTATCTTTACAAGGTCGACCTCAGAACTTTGTTCAGTTTGTCTCGGTGACGGATAATGGAAGGAAGGGCAGGCAACTGGTCGACATCATTTAAATAAACAAATAAAAAATAAGATAAACACTCAGGAATAGATAAATAATAACAAAAAAATTGTAAAGTTCAGAAATCGAGAGCGCTCGAATGCACTCAGGCAAACAAAAACAGCACAGCACGATGCGTATTTTTTTTAAATTGACAAAATAAATCAAAAATAAATAAAAAATAACATAAGTGGAAAAGGCGAGAGTGCGCGAGCACACAGGAGCAAAGACAAGCAGCGCAGCTTGATGCGTAGTAAAAAAAATAATAAATAGACATCTGGTCGACCTCATTAGAAATAAAAACCCAAAAGATTAGATAGACAAACAAACAAAAACATAAATTTGGAGAGAAGGGCAGTGAGCGCAGGAGCAACGGTAAACAGCAGACAGACCTGAATCCTTATCTTTACAAGGTCGACCTCAGAACTTTGTTCAGTTTGTCTCGGTGACGGATAATGGAAGGAAGGGCAGGCAACTGGTCGACTTCATTTAAATAAACAAATAAAAAATAAGATAAACTCTCAGGAATAGATAAATAATAACAAAAAATTGTAAAGTGCAGAAAGTGAGAGCGCGCGAATGCACTCAAGCAAACAGAAACAGCACAGCACGATGCGTATTTTTATTTAAATTGACAAAATAAATCAAAAATAAATCAAAAATATAAATAAGTGGAAAAGGCGAGAGTGCGCGAGCACACAGGAGAAAAGACAAGCAGCTCAGCTTGATACGTAGTAAAAAAAATAATAAATAGGCAACTGGTCGACCTCATTAGAAATAAAAACCCAAAAGATTAGATAGACAAACAAACAAACACATAAATGTGGAGAGAAGGGCAGTGCGCGCAGGAGCAAAGGTAAACAGCAGACAGTCCTGAATCCTTATCTTTACAAGGTCGACCTCAGAACTTTGTTCAGTTTGTCTCGGTGACGGATAATGGAAGGAAGGGCAGGCAACTGGTCGACTTCATTTGAATAAACAAAAAATAAGATAAACTCTCAGGAATAGATAAATAATAACAAAAAAATTGTAAAGTGGAGAAAGCGAGAGCGCGCGAATGCACTCAAGCAAACACAAACAACACAGCACGATGCGTATTTTTTTTAAATTGACAAAATAAATCAAAAATAAAAATAAGTGGAAAAGGCGAGAGTGCGCGAGCACACAGGAGCAAAGACAAGCAGCGCAGCTTGATGCGTAGTACAAAAAAATAATAAATAGACAACGGGTCGACCTCATTAGAAATAAAAACCCAAAAGATTAGATAGACAAACAAACAAACACATAAATGTGGAGAGAAGGGCAGTGCGCGCAGGAGCAAAGGTAAACAGCAGACAGACCTGAATCCTTATCTTTACAAGGTCGACCTCAGAATTTTGTTCAGTTTGTCTCGGTGACGGATAATGGAAGGAAGGGCAGGCAACTGGTCGACTTCATTTAAATAAACAAATAAAAAATAAGATAAACTCTCAGGAATAGATAAATAATAACAAAGAAATTGTAAAGTGGAGAAAGCGAGAGCGCGCGAATGCACTAAAGCAAACACAAACAGCACAGCACGATGCGTATTTTTTTTTAAATTGACAAAATAAATCAAAAATAAATCAAAAATAAAAATAAGTGGAAAAGGCGAGAGTGCGCGAGCACACAGGAGCAAAGACAAGCAGCGCAGCTTGATGCGTAGTAAAAAAAAATAATAAATAGACAACTGGTCGACCTCATTAGAAATAAAAACCCAAAAGATTAGATAGACAAACAAACAAACACATAAATGTGGAGAGAATGGCATTGCGCGCAGGAGCAAAGGTAAACAGCAGACAGACCTGAATCCTTATCTTTACAAGGTCGACCTCAGAACTTTGCTCAGTTTGTCTCCGTGACGGATAATGGAAGGAAGGGCAGTCAACTGGTCGACTTCTTTTAAATAAAAAAATAAAAAATAAGATAAACTCTCAGGAATAGATAAATAATAACAAAAAAATTGTAAAGTGGAGAAAGCGAGAGCGCGCGAATGCACTCAAGCAAACACAAACAGCACAGCACGATGCGTATTTTTTTTTAAATTGACAAAATAAATCAAAAATAAATCAAAAATAAAAATAAGTGGGAAAGGCGAGAGTGCGCGAGCACAAAGGAGCAAAGACAAGCAGCGCAGCTTGATGCGTAGTAAAAAAAATAATAAATAGACAACTGGTCGACCTCATTAGAAATAAAAACCCAAAAGATAAGATAGACAAACAAACAAACACATAAATGTGGAAAGAAGGGCAGTGCGCGCCGGAGCAAAGGTAAACAGCAGACAGACCTGAATCCTTATCTTTACAAGTTCGACCTCAGAACTTTGTTCAGTTTGTCTCGGTGACGGATAATGGAAGGAAGGGCAGGCAACTGGTCGACTTCATTTAAATAAACAAATAAAAAATAAGATAAACTCTCAGGAATAGATAAATAATAACAAAAAAATTGTAAAGTAGAGAAAGCGAGAGCGCGCGAATGCACTCAAGCAAACACAAACAGCACAGCACGATGCGTATTTTTTTTTTAATTGAAAAAATAAATCAAAAATAAAAATAAGTGGAAAAGGCGAGAGTGCGCGAGCACACAGGAGCAAAGACAAGCAGCGCCGCTTGATGCGTAGTAAAAAAAATAATAAATAGATAACTGGTCGACCTCATTAGAAATAAAAACCCAAAAGATTAGATAGACAAACAAACAAACACATAAATGTGGAGAGAAGGGCAGTGCGCGCAGGAGCAAAGGTAAACAGCAGACAGACCTGAATCCTTATCTTTACAAGGTCGACTTCAGAACTTTGTTCACTTTGTCTCGGTGTCGGATAATGGAAGGAAGGGCAGGCAACTGGTCGACTTCATTTAAATAAACAAATAAAAAATAAGATAAACTCTCAGGAATAGATAAATAATAACAAAAAAATTGTAAAGTGGAGAAAGCGAGAGCGCGCAAATGCACTCAAGCTTACACAAACAGCACAGCACGATGCGTATTTTTTTTTGAAATTGACAAAATATATCAAAAATAAATCAAAAATAAAAATAAGTGGAAAAGGCGAGAGTGCGCGAGCACACAGGAGCAAAGACAAGCAGCGCAGCTTGATGCTTAGTAAAAAAAATAATAAATAGACAACTGGTCGACCTCATTAGAAATAAAAACCCAAAAGATTAGATAGACAAACAAACAAACACATAAATGTGGAGAGAAGGATAGTGCGGGCAGGAGCAAAGGTAAACAGCAGACAGACCTGAATCCTTATCTTTACAAGGTCGACCTCAGAACTTTGCTCAGTTTGTCTCGGTGACGGATAATGGAAGGAAGGGCAGGCAACTGGTCGACTTCTTTTAAATAAAAAAATAAAAAATAAGATAATCTCTCAGGAATAGATAAATAATAACAAAAAAATTGTAAAGTGGAGAAAGCGAGAGCGCGCGAATGCACTCAAGCAAACACAAACAGCACAGCACGATGCGTATTTTTTTTAAAAATTGACAAAATAAATCAAAAATAAATCAAAAATAAAAATAAGTGGGAAAGGCGAGAGTGCGCGAGCACACAGGAGCAAAGACAAGCAGCGCAGCTTGATGCGTAGTAAAAAAAATAATAAATAGACAACTGGTCGACCTCATTAGAAATAAAAACCCAAAAGATAAGATAGACAAACAAACAAACACATAAATGTGGAGAGAAGGGCAGTGCGCGCAGGAGCAAAGGTAAACAGCAGACAGACCTGAATCCTTATCTTTACAAGTTCGACCTCAGAACTTTGTTCAGTTTGTCTCGGTGACGGTTAATGGAAGGAAGGGCAGGCAACTGGTCGACTTCATTTAAATAAACAAATAAAAAATAAGATAAACTCTCAGGAATAGATAAATAATAACAAAAAAATTGTAAAGTGGAGAAAGCGAGAGCGCGCGAATGCACTCAAGCAAACACAAACAGCACAGCACGATGCGTATTTTTTTTAAATTGACAAAATAAATCAAAAATAAATCAAAAATAAAAATAAGTGGAAAAGGCGAGAGTGCGCGAGCACACAGGAGCAAAGAGAAGCAGCGCAGCTTGATGCGTAGTAAATAAAATAATAAATAGACAACGGGTCGACCTCATTAGAAATAAAAACCCAAAAGATTAGATAGACAAACAAACAAACACATAAATGTGGAGAGAAGGGCAGTGCGCGCAGGAGCAAAGGTAAACAGCAGACAGACCTGAATCCTTATCTTTACAAGGTCGACCTCAGAAATTTGTTCAGTTTGTCTCGGTGACGGATAATGGAAAGAAGGGCAGGCAACTGGTCGACTTCATTTAAATAAACCAATAAAAAATAAGATAAACTCTCAGGAATAGATAAATAATAACAAAGAAATTGTAAAGTGGAGAAAGCGAGAGCGCGCGAATGCACTCAAGCAAACACAAACAGCACAGCACGATGCGTATTTTTTTTTAAATTGACAAAATAAATCAAAAATAAATCAAAAATAAAAATAAGTGGAAAAGGCGAGAGTGCGCGAGCACACAGGAGCAAAGACAAGCAGCGCAGCTTGATGCGTAGTAAAAAAAATAATAAATAGACAACTGGTCGACCTCATTAGAAATAAAAACCCAAAAGATTAGATAGACAAACAAACAAACACATAAATGTGGAGAGAAGGGCAGTGCGGGCAGGAGCAAAGGTAAACAGCAGACAGACCTGAATCCTTATCTTTACAAGGTCGACCTCAGAACTTTGTTCAGTTTGTCTCGGTGACGGATAATGGAAGGAAGGGCAGGCAACTGGTCGACATCATTTAAATAAACAAATAAAAAATAAGATAAACACTCAGGAATAGATAAATAATAACAAAAAAATTGTAAAGTTCAGAAATCGAGAGCGCTCGAATGCACTCAGGCAAACAAAAACAGCACAGCACGATGCGTATTTTTTTTAAATTGACAAAATAAATCAAAAATAAATAAAAAATAACATAAGTGGAAAAGGCGAGAGTGCGCGAGCACACAGGAGCAAAGACAAGCAGCGCAGCTTGATGCGTAGTAAAAAAAATAATAAATAGACATCTGGTCGACCTCATTAGAAATAAAAACCCAAAAGATTAGATAGACAAACAAACAAAAACATAAATTTGGAGAGAAGGGCAGTGAGCGCAGGAGCAACGGTAAACAGCAGACAGACCTGAATCCTTATCTTTACAAGGTCGACCTCAGAACTTTGTTCAGTTTGTCTCGGTGACGGATAATGGAAGGAAGGGCAGGCAACTGGTCGACTTCATTTAAATAAACAAATAAAAAATAAGATAAACTCTCAGGAATAGATAAATAATAACAAAAAATTGTAAAGTGCAGAAAGTGAGAGCGCGCGAATGCACTCAAGCAAACAGAAACAGCACAGCACGATGCGTATTTTTATTTAAATTGACAAAATAAATCAAAAATAAATCAAAAATATAAATAAGTGGAAAAGGCGAGAGTGCGCGAGCACACAGGAGAAAAGACAAGCAGCTCAGCTTGATACGTAGTAAAAAAAATAATAAATAGGCAACTGGTCGACCTCATTAGAAATAAAAACCCAAAAGATTAGATAGACAAACAAACAAACACATAAATGTGGAGAGAAGGGCAGTGCGCGCAGGAGCAAAGGTAAACAGCAGACAGTCCTGAATCCTTATCTTTACAAGGTCGACCTCAGAACTTTGTTCAGTTTGTCTCGGTGACGGATAATGGAAGGAAGGGCAGGCAACTGGTCGACTTCATTTGAATAAACAAAAAATAAGATAAACTCTCAGGAATAGATAAATAATAACAAAAAAATTGTAAAGTGGAGAAAGCGAGAGCGCGCGAATGCACTCAAGCAAACACAAACAACACAGCACGATGCGTATTTTTTTTAAATTGACAAAATAAATCAAAAATAAAAATAAGTGGAAAAGGCGAGAGTGCGCGAGCACACAGGAGCAAAGACAAGCAGCGCAGCTTGATGCGTAGTACAAAAAAATAATAAATAGACAACGGGTCGACCTCATTAGAAATAAAAACCCAAAAGATTAGATAGACAAACAAACAAACACATAAATGTGGAGAGAAGGGCAGTGCGCGCAGGAGCAAAGGTAAACAGCAGACAGACCTGAATCCTTATCTTTACAAGGTCGACCTCAGAATTTTGTTCAGTTTGTCTCGGTGACGGATAATGGACGGAAGGGCAGGCAACTGGTCGACTTCATTTAAATAAACAAATAAAAAATAAGATAAACTCTCAGGAATAGATAAATAATAACAAAGAAATTGTAAAGTGGAGAAAGCGAGAGCGCGCGAATGCACTAAAGCAAACACAAACAGCACAGCACGATGCGTATTTTTTTTTAAATTGACAAAATAAATCAAAAATAAATCAAAAATAAAAATAAGTGGAAAAGGCGAGAGTGCGCGAGCACACAGGAGCAAAGACAAGCAGCGCAGCTTGATGCGTAGTAAAAAAAATAATAAATAGACAACTGGTCGACCTCATTAGAAATAAAAACCCAAAAGATTAGATAGACAAACAAACAAACACATAAATGTGGAGAGAAGGGCAGTGCGCGCAGGAGCAAAGGTAAACAGCAGACAGACCTGAATCCTTATCTTTACAAGGTCGGCCTCAGAACTTTGTTCAGTTGGTCTCGGTGACGGATAATGGAAGGAAGGGCAGGCAACTGGTCGACTTCATTTAAATAAACAAATAAAAAATAAGATAAACTCTCAGGAATAGATAAATAATAACAAAAAAATTGTAAAGTGCAGAAAGCGAGGGCGCGCAAAGGCACTCAAGCAAACACAAACAGCACAGCACGATGCGTATTTTTTTTTTAAATTGACAAAATAAATCAAAAATAAATCAAAAATAAAAATAAGTGGAAAAGGCGAGAGTGCGCGAGCACACAGGAGCAAAGACAAGCAGCGCAGCTTGATGCGTAGTAAAAAAAATAATAAATAGACAACTGGTCGACCTCATTAGAAATAAAAACCCAAAAGATTAGATAGACAAACAAACAAACACATAAATGTGGAGAGAAGGGCAGTGCACGCAGGAGCAAAGGTAAACAGCAGACAGACCTGAATCCTTATCTTTACAAGGTCGACCTCAGAACTTTGTTCAGTTTGTCTCGGTGACGGATAATGGAAGGAAGGGCAGGCAACTGGTCCACTTCATTTAAATAAACAAATAAAAAATAAGATAAACTCTCAGGAATAGATAAATAATAACAAAAAAATTGTAAAGTGGAGAAAGCGAGAGCGCGCGAATGCACTCAAGCAAACACAAACAGCACAGCACGATGCGTATTTTTTTTAAATTGACAAAATAAATCAAAAATAAATCAAAAATAAAAATAAGTGGAAAAGGCGAGAGTGCGCGAGCACACAGGAGCAAAGACAAGCAGCGCAGCTTGATGCGTAGTAAAAAAAATAATAAATAGACAACTGGTCGACCTCATTAGAAATAAAAACCCAAAAGATTAGATAGACAAACAAACAAACACATAAATGTGGAGAGAAGGGCAGTGCGGGCAGGAGCAAAGGTAAACAGCAGACAGACCTGAATCCTTATCTTTACAAGGTCGACCTCAGAACTTTGTTCAGTTTGTCTCGGTGACAGATAATGGAAGGAAGGGTAGGCAACTGGTCGACTTCATTTAAATAAACAAATAAAAAATAAGATAAACTCTCAGGAATAGATAAATAATAACAAAAAAATTGTAAAGTGGAGAAAGCGAGAGCGCGCGAATGCACTCAAGCAAACACAAACAGCACAGCACGATGCGTATTTTTTTTAAATTGACAAAATAAATCAAAAATAAATCAAAAATAAAAATAAGTGGAAAAGGCGAGAGTGCGCGAGCACACAGGAGCAAAGACAAGCAGCGCAGCTTGATGCGTAGTAAAAAAAATAATAAATAGACAACTGGTAGACCTCATTAGAAATAAATACCCAAAAGATTAGATAGACAAACAAACAAACACATAAATGTGGAGAGAAGGGCAGTGCGCGCAGGAGCAAAGGTAAACAGCAGACAGACCTGAATCCTCATCTTTACAAGGTCGACCTCAGAACTTTGTTCAGTTTGTCTCGGTGACGGATAATGGAAGGAAGGGCAGGCAACTGGTCCACTTCATTTAAATAAACAAATAAAAAATAAGATAAACTCTCAGGAATAGATAAATAATAACAAAAAAATTGTAAAGTGGAGAAAGCGAGAGCGCGCGAATGCACTCAAGCAAACACAAACAGCACAGCACGATGCGTACTTTTTTTTTTAAATTGACAAAATAAATCAAAAATAAATCAAAAATAAAAATAAGTGGAAAAGGCGAGAGTGCGCGAGCACACAGGAGCAAAGACAAGCAGCGCAGCTTGATGCGTAGTAAAAAAAATAATAAATAGACAACTGGTCGACCTCATTAGAAATAAAAACCCAAAAGATTAGATAGACAAACAAACAAACACATAAATGTGGAGAGAAGGGCAGTGCGCGCAGGAGCAAAGGTAAACAGCAGACAGACCTGAATCCTTATCTTTACAAGGTCGACCTCAGAACTTTGTTCAGTTGGTCTCGGTGACGGATAATGGAAGGAAGGGCAGGCAACTGGTCGACTTCATTTAAATAAACAAATAAAAAATAAGATAAACTCTCAGGAATAGATAAATAATAACAAAAAAATTGTAAAGTGCAGAAAGCGAGGGCGCGCAAATGCACTCAAGCAAACACAAACAGCACAGCACGATGCGTATTTTTTTTTTAAATTGACAAAATAAATCAAAAATAAATCAAAAATAAAAATAAGTGGAAAAGGCGAGAGTGCGCGAGCACACAGGAGCAAAGACAAGCAGCGCAGCTTGATGCGTAGTAAAAAAAATAATAAATAGACAACTGGTCGACCTCATTAGAAATAAAAACCCAAAAGATTAGATAGACAAACAAACAAACACATAAATGTGGAGAGAAGGGCAGTGCGCGCAGGAGCAAAGGTAAACAGCAGACAGACCTGAATCCTTATCTTTACAAGGTCGACCTCAGAACTTTGTTCAGTTTGTCTCGGTGACGGATAATGGAAGGAAGGGCAGGCAACTGGTCCACTTCATTTAAACAAACAAATAAAAAATAAGATAAACTCTCAGAAATAGATAAATAATAACAAAAAAATTGTAAAGTGGAGAAAGCGACAGTGCGCGAATGCACTCAAGCAAACACAAACAGCACAGCACGATGCGTATTTTATTTTTAAAATTGACAAAATAAATCAAAAATAAATCAAAAATAAAAATAAGTGGAAAAGGCGAGAGTGCGCGAGCACACAGGAGCAAAGACAAGCAGCGCAGCTTGATGCGTAGTAAAAAAAATAATAAATAGACAACTGGTCGACCTCATTAGAAATAAAAACCCAAAAGATTAGATAGACAAACAAACAAACACATAAATGTGGAGAGAAGGGCATGCGCACAGGAGCAAAAGTAAACAGCAGACAGACCTGAATCCTTATCTTTACAAGGTCGACCTCAGAAATTTGTTCAGTTTGTCTCGGTGACGGATAATGGAAGGAAGTGCAGGCAACTGGTCGACTTCATTTAAATAAACAAATAAAAAATAAGATAAACTCTCAGGAATAGATAAATAATAAGAAAAAAATTGTAAAGTGGAGAAAGCGAGAGCGCGCGAATGCACTCAAGCAAACACAAACAGCACAGCACGATGCGTATTTTTTTTTAAAATTGACAAAATAAATCAAAAATAAAAATAAGTGGAAAAGGCGAGAGTGCGCGAGCACACAGGAGCAAAGACAAGCAGCGCAGCTTGATGCGTAGTAAAAAAAATAATAAATAGACAACTGGGTCGACCTCATTAGAAATAAAAACCCAAAAGATTAGATAGACAAACAAACAAACACATAAATGTGGAGAGAAGGGCAGTGCGCGCAGGAGCAAAGGTAAACAGCAGACAGACCTGAATCCTTATCTTTACAAGGTCGACCTCAGAACTTTGTTCAGTTTGTCTCGGTGACGGATAATGGAAGGAAGGGCAGGCAACTGGTCGACTTCATTTAAATAAACAAAAAATAAGATAAACTCTCAGGAATAGATAAATAATAACAAAAAAATTGTAAAGTGCAGAAAGCGAGAGCGCGCGAATGCACTCAAGCAAACACAAACAGCACAGCACGATGCGTATTTTTTTTAAATTGACAAAATAAATCAAAAATAAATCAAAAATAAAAATAAGTGGAAAAGGCGAGAGTGCGCGAGCACACAGGAGCAAAGACAAGCAGCGCAGCTTGATGCGTAGTAAAAAAAATAATAAATAGACAACTGGTAGACCTCATTAGAAATAAATACCCAAAAGATTAGATAGACAAACAAACAAACACATAAATGTGGAGAGAAGGGCAGTGCGCGCAGGAGCAAAGGTAAACAGCAGACAGACCTGAATCCTCATCTTTACAAGGTCGACCTCAGAACTTTGTTCAGTTTGTCTCGGTGACGGATAATGGAAGGAAGGGCAGGCAACTGGTCGACTTCATTTAAATAAACAAATAAAAAATAAGATAAACTCTCAGGAATAGATAAATAATAACAAAAAAATTGTAAAGTGGAGAAAGCGAGAGCGCGCGAATGCACTCAAGCAAACACAAACAGCACAGCACGATGCGTATTTTTTTTTAAATTGACAAAATAAATCAAAAATAAATCAAAAATAAAAATAAGTGGAAAAGGCGAGAGTGCGCGAGCACACAGGAGCAAAGACAAGCAGTGCAGCTTGATGCGTAGTAAAAAAAATAATAAATAGACAACGGGTCGTCCTCATTAGAAATAAAAACCCAAAAGATTTGATAGACAAACAAACAAACACATAAATGTGGAGAGAAGGGCAGTGCGGGCAGGAGCAAAGGTAACCAGCAGACAGACCTGAATCCTTATCTTTACAAGGTCGACCTCAGAACTTTGTTCAGTTTGTCTCGGTGACGGATAATGGAAGGAAGGGCAGGCAACTGGTCGACTTCATTTAAATAACAATTAAAAGGATAAACTCTCAGGAATAGATAAATAATAACAAAAAAATTGTAAACTGGAGAAAGCGAGAGCGCGCGAATGCACTCAAGCAAACACAAACAGCACAGCACGATGCGTATTTTTTTTAAAAATTGACAAAATAAATCAAAAATAAATCAAAAATAAAAATAAGTGGAAAAGGCGAGAGTGCGCGAGCACACGGGAGCAAAGACAAGCAGCGCAGCTTGATGCGTAGTAAAAAAAATAATTAATAGACAACTGGTCGACCTCATTAGAAATAAAAACCCAAAAGATTAGATAGACAAACAAACAAACACATAAATGTGGAGAGAAGGGCAGTGCGCGCAGGAGCAAAAGTAAACAGCAGACAGACCTGAATCCTTATCTTTACAAGGTCGACCTCAGAACTTTGTTCAGTTTGTCTCGGTGACGGATAATGGAAGGAAGGGCAGGCAACTGGTCGACTTCATTTAAATAAACAAATAAATAATAAGATAAACTCTCAGGAATAGATAAATAATAACAAAAAAATTGTAAACTGGAGAAAGCGAGAGCGCGCGAATGCACTCAAGCAAACACAAACAGCACAGCACGATGCGTATTTTTTTTTAAATTGACAAAATAAATCAAAAATAAAAATAAGTGGAAAAGGCGAGAGTGCGCGAGCACACAGGAGCAAAGACAAGCAGCGCAGCTTCATGCGTAGTAAAAAAAATAATAAATAGACAACTGGTCGACCTCATTAGAAATAAAAACCCAAAAGATTAGATAGACAAACAAACAAACACATAAATGTGGAGAGAAGGGCAGTGCGCGCAGGAGCAAAGGTAAACAGCAGACAGACCTGAATCCTTATCTTTACAAGGTCGACCTCAGAACTCTGTTCAGTTTGTCTCGGTGACGGATAATGGAAGGAAGGGCAGGCAACTGGTCGACTTCATTTAAATAAACAAATAAAAAATAAGATAAACTCTCAGGAATATATAAATAATAACCAAGAAATTGTAAAGTGGAGAAATCGAGAGCGCGGTAATGCACTCAAGCAAACACAAACAGCACAGCACGATGCGTATTTTTTTTTTAAATTGACAAAATAAATCAAAAATAAAAATAAGTGGAAAAGGCGAGAGTGCGCGAGCACACAGGAGCAAAGACAAGCAGCGCAGCTTGATGCGTGGTAAAAAAAAATAATAAATAGACAATTGGTCGACCTCATTAGAAATAAAATCCCAAAAGATTAGATAGACAAACAAACAAACACATAAATGTGGAGAGAAGGGCAGTGCGCGCAGGAGCAAAGGTAAACAGCAGACAGACCTGAATCCTCATCTTTACAAGGTCGACCTCAGAACTTTGTTCAGTTTGTCTCGGTGACGGATAATGGAAGGAAGGGCAGGCAACTGGTCGACTTCATTTAAATAAACAAATAAAAAATAAGATAAACTCTCAGGAATAGATAAATAATAACAAAAAAATTGTAAAGTGGAGAAAGCGAGAGCGCGCGAATGCACTCAAGCAAACACAAACAGCACAGCACGATGCGTATTTTTTTTTAAAATTGACAAAATAAATCAAAAATAAATCAAAAATAAAAATAAGTGGAAAAGGCGAGAGTGCGCGAGCACACAGGAGCAAAGACAAGCAGTGCAGCTTGATGCGTAGTAAAAAAAATAATAAATAGACAACGGGTCGTCCTCATTAGAAATAAAAACCCAAAAGATTAGATAGACAAACAAACAAACACATAAATGTGGAGAGAAGGGCAGTGCGCGCAGGAGCAAAGGTATCCAGCAGACAGACCTGAATCCTTATCTTTACAAGGTCGACCTCAGAACTTTGTTCAGTTTGTCTCGGTGACGGATAATGGAAGGAAGGGCAGGCAACTGGTCGACTTCATTTAAATAAACAATTAAAAAAAATGATAAACTCTCAGGAATAGATAAATAATAACAAAAAATTGTAAAGTGGAGAAAGCGAGAGTGCGCGAATGCACTCAAGCAAACACAAACAGCATAGCACGATGCGTATTTTATTTTTAAAATTGACAAAATAAATAAAAAATAAATCATAAATCAAAATAAGTGGAAAAGGTGAGAGTGCGCGAGCACACAGGAGCAAAGACAAGCAGCGCAGCTTGATGCGTAGTAAAAAAAATAATAAATAGACGACTGGACGACCTCATTAGAAATAAAAACCCGGGCTGGGGATATAGCCTAGTGGCAAGAGTGCCTGCCTCGGATACACGAGGCCCTAGGTTCGATTCCCCAGCACCACATATACAGAAAACGGCCAGAAGCGGTGCTGTGGCTCAAGTGGCAGAGTGCTAGCCTTGAGCGGGAAGAAGCCAGGGACAGTGCTCAGGCCCTGAGTCCAAGGCCCAGGACTGGCCAAAAAAATAAAAAATAAAAAAAAAAAATAAAAATAAAAAAAAAAGAAATAAAAACCCAAAAGATTAGATAGACAAACAAACAAACACATAAATGTGGAGAGAAGGGCAGTGCGCGCAGGAGCAAAGGTAAACAGCAGACAGACCTGAATCCTTATATTTACAAGGTCGACCTCAGAACTTTGTTCAGTTTGTCTCGGTGACGGATAATGGAAGGAAGTGCAGGCAACTGGTCGACTTCATTTAAATAAACAAATAAAAAATAAGATAAACTCTCAGGTATAGATAAATAATAAGAAAAAAATTGTAAAGTGGAGAAAGCGAGAGCGCGCGAATGCACTCAAGCAAACACAAACAGCACAGCACGATGCGTATTTTTTTTTTAAATTGACAAAATAAATCAAAAATAAAAATAAGTGGAAAAGGCGAGAGTGCGCGAGCACACAGGAGCAAAGACAAGCAGCGCAGCTTGATGCGTAGTAAAAAAAATAATGAATAGACAACTGGTCGACCTCATTAGAAATAAAAACCCAAAAGATTAGATAGACAAACAAATAAACACATAAATGTGGAGAGAAGTGCAGTGCGCGCAGGAGCAAAGGTAAACAGCAGACAGACCTGAATCCTTAGCTTTACAAGGACGACCTCAGAACTTTGTTCAGTTTGTCTCGGTGACGGATAATGGAAGGAAGGGCAGGCAACTGGTCGACTTCATTCAAATAAACAAATAAAAAATAAGATAAACTCTCAGGAATAGATAAATAATAACAAAGAAATTGTAAAGTGGAGAAAGCGAGAGCGCGCGAATGCACTCAAGCAAACACAAACAGCACAGCACGATGCGTATTTTTTTAAATTGACAAAATAAATCAAAAATAAATCAAAAATAAAAATAAGTGGAAAAGGCGAGAGTGCGCGAGCACACAGGAGCAAAGACAAGCAGCGCAGCTTGATGCGTAGTAAAAAAAATAATAAATAGACAACTGGTCGACCTCATTAGAAATAAAAACCCAAAAGATTAGATAGACAAACAAACAAACACATAAATGTGGAGAGAAGGGCAGTGCGCGCAGGAGCAAAGGTAAACAGCAGACAGACCTGAATCCTTATCTTTACAAGGTCGACCTCAGAACTTTGTTCAGTTTGTCTCGGTGACGGATAATGGAAGGAAGGGCAGGCAACTGGTCGACTTCATTTAAATAAACAATTAAAAAAATGATAAACTCTCAGGAATAGATAAATAATAACAAAAAAATTGTAAAGTGGAGAAAGCGACAGTGCGCGAATGCACTCAAGCAAACACAAACAGCACAGCACGATGCGTATTTTATTTTTAAAATTGACAAAATAAATCAAAAATAAATCAAAAATAAAAATAAGTGGAAAAGGCGAGAGTGCGCGAGCACACAGGAGCAAAGACAAGCAGCGCAGCTTGATGCGTAGTAAAAAAAATAATAAATAGACAACTGGTCGACCTCATTAGAAATAAAAACCCAAAAGATTAGATAGACAAACAAACAAACACATAAATGTGGAGAGAAGGGCATGCGCACAGGAGCAAAAGTAAACAGCAGACAGACCTGAATCCTTATCTTTACAAGGTCGACCTCAGAAATTTGTTCAGTTTGTCTCGGTGACGGATAATGGAAGGAAGTGCAGGCAACTGGTCGACTTCATTTAAATAAACAAATAAAAAATAAGATAAACTCTCAGGAATAGATAAATAATAAGAAAAAAATTGTAAAGTGGAGAAAGCGAGAGCGCGCGAATGCACTCAAGCAAACACAAACAGCACAGCACGATGCGTATTTTTTTTTAAAATTGACAAAATAAATCAAAAATAAAAATAAGTGGAAAAGGCGAGAGTGCGCGAGCACACAGGAGCAAAGACAAGCAGCGCAGCTTGATGCGTAGTAAAAAAAATAATAAATAGACAACTGGGTCGACCTCATTAGAAATAAAAACCCAAAAGATTAGATAGACAAACAAACAAACACATAAATGTGGAGAGAAGGGCAGTGCGCGCAGGAGCAAAGGTAAACAGCAGACAGACCTGAATCCTTATCTTTACAAGGTCGACCTCAGAACTTTGTTCAGTTTGTCTCGGTGACGGATAATGGAAGGAAGGGCAGGCAACTGGTCGACTTCATTTAAATAAACAAAAAATAAGATAAACTCTCAGGAATAGATAAATAATAACAAAAAAATTGTAAAGTGCAGAAAGCGAGAGCGCGCGAATGCACTCAAGCAAACACAAACAGCACAGCACGATGCGTATTTTTTTAAATTGACAAAATAAATCAAAAATAAATCAAAAATAAAAATAAGTGGAAAAGGCGAGAGTGCGCGAGCACACAGGAGCAAAGACAAGCAGCGCAGCTTGATGCGTAGTAAAAAAAATAATAAATAGACAACTGGTAGACCTCATTAGAAATAAATACCCAAAAGATTAGATAGACAAACAAACAAACACATAAATGTGGAGAGAAGGGCAGTGCGCGCAGGAGCAAAGGTAAACAGCAGACAGACCTGAATCCTCATCTTTACAAGGTCGACCTCAGAACTTTGTTCAGTTTGTCTCGGTGACGGATAATGGAAGGAAGGGCAGGCAACTGGTCGACTTCATTTAAATAAACAAATAAAAAATAAGATAAACTCTCAGGAATAGATAAATAATAACAAAAAAAATTGTAAAGTGGAGAAAGCGAGAGCGCGCGAATGCACTCAAGCAAACACAAACAGCACAGCACGATGCGTATTTTTTTTTTAAATTGACAAAATAAATCAAAAATAAATCAAAAATAAAAATAAGTGGAAAAGGCGAGAGTGCGCGAGCACACAGGAGCAAAGACAAGCAGTGCAGCTTGATGCGTAGTAAAAAAAATAATAAATAGACAACGGGTCGTCCTCATTAGAAATAAAAACCCAAAAGATTTGATAGACAAACAAACAAACACATAAATGTGGAGAGAAGGGCAGTGCGGGCAGGAGCAAAGGTAACCAGCAGACAGACCTGAATCCTTATCTTTACAAGGTCGACCTCAGAACTTTGTTCAGTTTGTCTCGGTGACGGATAATGGAAGGAAGGGCAGGCAACTGGTCGACTTCATTTAAATAACAATTAAAAGGATAAACTCTCAGGAATAGATAAATAATAACAAAAAAATTGTAAACTGGAGAAAGCGAGAGCGCGCGAATGCACTCAAGCAAACACAAACAGCACAGCACGATGCGTATTTTTTTTAAAAATTGACAAAATAAATCAAAAATAAATCAAAAATAAAAATAAGTGGAAAAGGCGAGAGTGCGCGAGCACACGGGAGCAAAGACAAGCAGCGCAGCTTGATGCGTAGTAAAAAAAATAATTAATAGACAACTGGTCGACCTCATTAGAAATAAAAACCCAAAAGATTAGATAGACAAACAAACAAACACATAAATGTGGAGAGAAGGGCAGTGCGCGCAGGAGCAAAAGTAAACAGCAGACAGACCTGAATCCTTATCTTTACAAGGTCGACCTCAGAACTTTGTTCAGTTTGTCTCGGTGACGGATAATGGAAGGAAGGGCAGGCAACTGGTCGACTTCATTTAAATAAACAAATAAAAAATAAGATAAACTCTCAGGAATAGATAAATAATAACAAAAAAATTGTAAACTGGAGAAAGCGAGAGCGCGCGAATGCACTCAAGCAAACACAAACAGCACAGCACGATGCGTATTTTTTTTTAAATTGACAAAATAAATCAAAAATAAAAATAAGTGGAAAAGGCGAGAGTGCGCGAGCACACAGGAGCAAAGACAAGCAGCGCAGCTTCATGCGTAGTAAAAAAAATAATAAATAGACAACTGGTCGACCTCATTAGAAATAAAAACCCAAAAGATTAGATAGACAAACAAACAAACACATAAATGTGGAGAGAAGGGCAGTGCGCGCAGGAGCAAAGGTAAACAGCAGACAGACCTGAATCCTTATCTTTACAAGGTCGACCTCAGAACTCTGTTCAGTTTGTCTCGGTGACGGATAATGGAAGGAAGGGCAGGCAACTGGTCGACTTCATTTAAATAAACAAATAAAAAATAAGATAAACTCTCAGGAATAGATAAATAATAACAAAAAAATTGTAAAGTGGAGAAAACGAGAGCGCACGAATGCACTCAAGCAAACACAAACAGCACAGCACGATGCGTTTTTTTTTTTAAAATTGACAAAATAAATCAAAAATAAATCAAAAATAAAAATAAGTGGAAAAGGCGAGAGTGCGCGAGCACACAGGAGCAAAGACAAGCAGCGCAGCTTGATGCGTAGTAAAAAAAATAATAAATACACAACTGGTCGACCTCATTAGAAATAAAAACCCAAAAGATTAGATAGACAAACAAACAAACACATAAATGTGGAGAGAAGGGCAGTGCGCGCAGGAGCAAAGGTAAACAGCAGACAGACCTGAATCCTCATCTTTACAAGGTCGACCTCAGAACTTTGTTCAGTTTGTCTCGGTGACGGATAATGGAAGGAAGGGCAGGCAACTGGTCGACTTCATTTAAATAAACAAATAAAAAATAAGATAAACTCTCAGGAATAGATAAATAATAACAAAAAAATTGTAAAGTGGAGAAAGCGAGAGCGCGCGAATGCACTCAAGCAAACACAAACAGCACAGCACGATGCGTATTTTTTTTAAAATTGACAAAATAAATCAAAAATAAATCAAAAATAAAAATAAGTGGAAAAGGCGAGAGTGCGCGAGCACACAGGAGCAAAGACAAGCAGTGCAGCTTGATGCGTAGTAAAAAAAATAATAAATAGACAACGGGTCGTCCTCATTAGAAATAAAAACCCAAAAGATTAGATAGACAAACAAACAAACACATAAATGTGGAGAGAAGGGCAGTGCGCGCAGGAGCAAAGGTATCCAGCAGACAGACCTGAATCCTTATCTTTACAAGGTCGACCTCAGAACTTTGTTCAGTTTGTCTCGGTGACGGATAATGGAAGGAAGGGCAGGCAACTGGTCGACTTCATTTAAATAAACAATTAAAAAAAATGATAAACTCTCAGGAATAGATAAATAATAACAAAAAATTGTAAAGTGGAGAAAGCGAGAGTGCGCGAATGCACTCAAGCAAACACAAACAGCATAGCACGATGCGTATTTTATTTTTAAAATTGACAAAATAAATAAAAAATAAATCATAAATCAAAATAAGTGGAAAAGGTGAGAGTGCGCGAGCACACAGGAGCAAAGACAAGCAGCGCAGCTTGATGCGTAGTAAAAAAAATAATAAATAGACGACTGGACGACCTCATTAGAAATAAAAACCCGGGCTGGGGATATAGCCTAGTGGCAAGAGTGCCTGCCTCGGATACACGAGGCCCTAGGTTCGATTCCCCAGCACCACATATACAGAAAACGGCCAGAAGCGGTGCTGTGGCTCAAGTGGCAGAGTGCTAGCCTTGAGCGGGAAGAAGCCAGGGACAGTGCTCAGGCCCTGAGTCCAAGGCCCAGGACTGGCCAAAAAAATAAAAAATAAAAAAAAAAATAAAAATAAAAAAAAAAGAAATAAAAACCCAAAAGATTAGATAGACAAACAAACAAACACATAAATGTGGAGAGAAGGGCAGTGCGCGCAGGAGCAAAGGTAAACAGCAGACAGACCTGAATCCTTATATTTACAAGGTCGACCTCAGAACTTTGTTCAGTTTGTCTCGGTGACGGATAATGGAAGGAAGGGCAGGCAACTGGTCGACTTCATTCAAATAAACAAATAAAAAATAAGATAAACTCTCAGGAATAGATAAATAATAACAAAGAAATTGTAAAGTGGAGAAAGCGAGAGCGCGCGAATGCACTCAAGCAAACACAAACAGCACAGCACGATGCGTATTTTTTTAAATTGACAAAATAAATCAAAAATAAATCAAAAATAAAAATAAGTGGAAAAGGCGAGAGTGCGCGAGCACACAGGAGCAAAGACAAGCAGCGCAGCTTGATGCGTAGTAAAAAAAATAATAAATAGACAACTGGTCGACCTCATTAGAAATAAAAACCCAAAAGATTAGATAGACAAACAAACAAACACATAAATGTGGAGAGAAGGGCAGTGCGCGCAGGAGCAAAGGTAAACAGCAGACAGACCTGAATCCTTATCTTTACAAGGTCGACCTCAGAACTTTGTTCAGTTTGTCTCGGTGACGGATAATGGAAGGAAGGGCAGGCAACTGGTCGACTTCATTTAAATAAACAATTAAAAAAATGATAAACTCTCAGGAATAGATAAATAATAACAAAAAAATTGTAAAGTGGAGAAAGCGACAGTGCGCGAATGCACTCAAGCAAACACAAACAGCACAGCACGATGCGTATTTTATTTTTAAAATTGACAAAATAAATCAAAAATAAATCAAAAATAAAAATAAGTGGAAAAGGCGAGAGTGCGCGAGCACACAGGAGCAAAGACAAGCAGCGCAGCTTGATGCGTAGTAAAAAAAATAATAAATAGACAACTGGTCGACCTCATTAGAAATAAAAACCCAAAAGATTAGATAGACAAACAAACAAACACATAAATGTGGAGAGAAGGGCATGCGCACAGGAGCAAAAGTAAACAGCAGACAGACCTGAATCCTTATCTTTACAAGGTCGACCTCAGAAATTTGTTCAGTTTGTCTCGGTGACGGATAATGGAAGGAAGTGCAGGCAACTGGTCGACTTCATTTAAATAAACAAATAAAAAATAAGATAAACTCTCAGGAATAGATAAATAATAAGAAAAAAATTGTAAAGTGGAGAAAGCGAGAGCGCGCGAATGCACTCAAGCAAACACAAACAGCACAGCACGATGCGTATTTTTTTTTAAAATTGACAAAATAAATCAAAAATAAAAATAAGTGGAAAAGGCGAGAGTGCGCGAGCACACAGGAGCAAAGACAAGCAGCGCAGCTTGATGCGTAGTAAAAAAAATAATAAATAGACAACTGGGTCGACCTCATTAGAAATAAAAACCCAAAAGATTAGATAGACAAACAAACAAACACATAAATGTGGAGAGAAGGGCAGTGCGCGCAGGAGCAAAGGTAAACAGCAGACAGACCTGAATCCTTATCTTTACAAGGTCGACCTCAGAACTTTGTTCAGTTTGTCTCGGTGACGGATAATGGAAGGAAGGGCAGGCAACTGGTCGACTTCATTTAAATAAACAAAAAATAAGATAAACTCTCAGGAATAGATAAATAATAACAAAAAAATTGTAAAGTGCAGAAAGCGAGAGCGCGCGAATGCACTCAAGCAAACACAAACAGCACAGCACGATGCGTATTTTTTTTAAATTGACAAAATAAATCAAAAATAAATCAAAAATAAAAATAAGTGGAAAAGGCGAGAGTGCGCGAGCACACAGGAGCAAAGACAAGCAGCGCAGCTTGATGCGTAGTAAAAAAAATAATAAATAGACAACTGGTAGACCTCATTAGAAATAAATACCCAAAAGATTAGATAGACAAACAAACAAACACATAAATGTGGAGAGAAGGGCAGTGCGCGCAGGAGCAAAGGTAAACAGCAGACAGACCTGAATCCTCATCTTTACAAGGTCGACCTCAGAACTTTGTTCAGTTTGTCTCGGTGACGGATAATGGAAGGAAGGGCAGGCAACTGGTCGACTTCATTTAAATAAACAAATAAAAAATAAGATAAACTCTCAGGAATAGATAAATAATAACAAAAAAAATTGTAAAGTGGAGAAAGCGAGAGCGCGCGAATGCACTCAAGCAAACACAAACAGCACAGCACGATGCGTATTTTTTTTTTAAATTGACAAAATAAATCAAAAATAAATCAAAAATAAAAATAAGTGGAAAAGGCGAGAGTGCGCGAGCACACAGGAGCAAAGACAAGCAGTGCAGCTTGATGCGTAGTAAAAAAAATAATAAATAGACAACGGGTCGTCCTCATTAGAAATAAAAACCCAAAAGATTTGATAGACAAACAAACAAACACATAAATGTGGAGAGAAGGGCAGTGCGGGCAGGAGCAAAGGTAACCAGCAGACAGACCTGAATCCTTATCTTTACAAGGTCGACCTCAGAACTTTGTTCAGTTTGTCTCGGTGACGGATAATGGAAGGAAGGGCAGGCAACTGGTCGACTTCATTTAAATAACAATTAAAAGGATAAACTCTCAGGAATAGATAAATAATAACAAAAAAATTGTAAACTGGAGAAAGCGAGAGCGCGCGAATGCACTCAAGCAAACACAAACAGCACAGCACGATGCGTATTTTTTTTAAAAATTGACAAAATAAATCAAAAATAAATCAAAAATAAAAATAAGTGGAAAAGGCGAGAGTGCGCGAGCACACGGGAGCAAAGACAAGCAGCGCAGCTTGATGCGTAGTAAAAAAAATAATTAATAGACAACTGGTCGACCTCATTAGAAATAAAAACCCAAAAGATTAGATAGACAAACAAACAAACACATAAATGTGGAGAGAAGGGCAGTGCGCGCAGGAGCAAAAGTAAACAGCAGACAGACCTGAATCCTTATCTTTACAAGGTCGACCTCAGAACTTTGTTCAGTTTGTCTCGGTGACGGATAATGGAAGGAAGGGCAGGCAACTGGTCGACTTCATTTAAATAAACAAATAAAAAATAAGATAAACTCTCAGGAATAGATAAATAATAACAAAAAAATTGTAAACTGGAGAAAGCGAGAGCGCGCGAATGCACTCAAGCAAACACAAACAGCACAGCACGATGCGTATTTTTTTTTAAATTGACAAAATAAATCAAAAATAAAAATAAGTGGAAAAGGCGAGAGTGCGCGAGCACACAGGAGCAAAGACAAGCAGCGCAGCTTCATGCGTAGTAAAAAAAATAATAAATAGACAACTGGTCGACCTCATTAGAAATAAAAACCCAAAAGATTAGATAGACAAACAAACAAACACATAAATGTGGAGAGAAGGGCAGTGCGCGCAGGAGCAAAGGTAAACAGCAGACAGACCTGAATCCTTATCTTTACAAGGTCGACCTCAGAACTCTGTTCAGTTTGTCTCGGTGACGGATAATGGAAGGAAGGGCAGGCAACTGGTCGACTTCATTTAAATAAACAAATAAAAATTAAGATAAACTCTCAGGAATAGATAAATAATAACAAAAAAATTGTAAAGTGGAGAAAACGAGAGCGCACGAATGCACTCAAGCAAACACAAACAGCACAGCACGATGCGTTTTTTTTTTTAAAATTGACAAAATAAATCAAAAATAAATCAAAAATAAAAATAAGTGGAAAAGGCGAGAGTGCGCGAGCACACAGGAGCAAAGACAAGCAGCGCAGCTTGATGCGTAGTAAAAAAAATAATAAATACACAACTGGTCGACCTCATTAGAAATAAAAACCCAAAAGATTAGATAGACAAACAAACAAACACATAAATGTGGAGAGAAGGGCAGTGCGCGCAGGAGCAAAGGTAAACAGCAGACAGACCTGAATCCTCATCTTTACAAGGTCGACCTCAGAACTTTGTTCAGTTTGTCTCGGTGACGGATAATGGAAGGAAGGGCAGGCAACTGGTCGACTTCATTTAAATAAACAAATAAAAAATAAGATAAACTCTCAGGAATAGATAAATAATAACAAAAAAATTGTAAAGTGGAGAAAGCGAGAGCGCGCGAATGCACTCAAGCAAACACAAACAGCACAGCACGATGCGTATTTTTTTTTAAAATTGACAAAATAAATCAAAAATAAATCAAAAATAAAAATAAGTGGAAAAGGCGAGAGTGCGCGAGCACACAGGAGCAAAGACAAGCAGTGCAGCTTGATGCGTAGTAAAAAAAATAATAAATAGACAACGGGTCGTCCTCATTAGAAATAAAAACCCAAAAGATTAGATAGACAAACAAACAAACACATAAATGTGGAGAGAAGGGCAGTGCGCGCAGGAGCAAAGGTATCCAGCAGACAGACCTGAATCCTTATCTTTACAAGGTCGACCTCAGAACTTTGTTCAGTTTGTCTCGGTGACGGATAATGGAAGGAAGGGCAGGCAACTGGTCGACTTCATTTAAATAAACAAATAAAAAATAAGATAAACTCTCAGGAATAGATAAATAATAACGAAAAAATTGTAAAGAGGAGAAAGCGAGAGCGCGCTAATGCACTCAAGCAAACACAAACAGCACAGCACGATGCGTATTTTTTTTAAATTGACAAAATAAATCAAAAATAAATCAAAAATAAAAATAAGTGGAAAAGGCGAGAGTGCGCGAGCACACAGGAGCAAAGACAAGCAGCGCAGCTTGATGCGTAGTAAAAAAAATAATAAATAGACAACTGGTCGACCTCATTAGAAATAAAAACCCAAAAGATTAGATAGACAAACAAACAAACACATAAATGTGGAGAGAAGGGCAGTGCGCGCAGGAGCAAACGTAAACAGCAGACAGACCTGAATCCTTATCTTTACAAGGTCGACCTCAGTACTTTGTTCAGTTTGTCTCGGTGATGGATAATGGAAGGAAGGGCAGGTAACTGGTCGACTTCATTTAAATAAACAAAAAAAAATAAGATAAACTCTCAGGAATAGATAAATAATAACAAAAAAATTGTAAAGTGGAGAAAGCAAGAGCGCGCGAATGCACTCAAGCAAACACAAACAGCACAGCACGATGCGTATTTTTTTTTAAAATTGACAAAATAAATCAAAAATAAATCAAAAATAAAAATAAGTGGAAAAGGCGAGAGTGCGCGAGCACACAGGAGCAAAGACAAGCAGCGCAGCTTGATTCGTAGTAAAAAAAAAAAATAGACAACTGGTCGACCTCATTAGAAATAAAAACCCAAAAGATTAGATAGACAAACAAACAAACACATAAATGTGGAGAGAAGGGCAGTGCGGGCAGGAGCAAAGGTAAACAACAGACAGACCTGAATCCTTATCTTTACAAGGTCGACCTCAGAAATTTGTTCAGTTTGTCTCGGTGACGGATAATGGAAGGAAGGGCAGGCAACTGGTCGACTTCATTTAAATAAACAAATAAAAAGTGAGATAAACTCTCAGGAATAGATAAATAATAACAAAAAAAATTGTAAAGTGTAGAAAGCGAGAGAGCGCGAATGCACTCAAGCAAACACAAACAGCACAGCACGATGCGTATTTTTTTAAATTGACAAAATAAATCAAAAATAAAAATAAGTGGAAAAGGCGAGAGTGCGCGAGCACACAGGAGCAAAGACAAGCAGCGCAGCTTGATGCGTAGTAAAAAAAATAATAAATAGACAACTGGTCGACCTCATTAGAAATAAAAACCCAAAAGATTAGGTAGACAAACAAACAAACACATAAATGTGGAGAGAAGGGCAGTGCGCGCAGGAGCAAAGGTAAACAGCAGACAGACCTGAATCCTTATCTTTACAAGGTCGACCTCAGAACTTTGTTCAGTTTGTCTCGGTGACGGATAATGGAAGGAAGGGCAGGCAACTGGTCGACTTCATTTAAATAAACAAAAAAAATAAGATAAACACTCAAGAATAGATAAATAATAACAAAATAATAGTAAAGTGGAGAAAGCGAGAGCGCGCGAATGCACTCAAGCAAACACAAACAGCACAGCACGATGCGTATTTTTTTTTTAAATTGACAAAATAAATCAAAAATAAATCAAAAATAAAAATAAGTGGAAAAGGCGAGAGTGCGCGAGCACACAGGAGCAAAGACAAGCAGCACAGCTTGATGCGTAGTAAAAAAAATAATAAATAGACAACTGGTCGACCTCATTAGAAATAAAAACCCAAAAGATTAGATAGACAAACAAACAAACACATAAATGTGGAGAGAAGGGCAGTGCGCGCAGGAGCAAAGGTAACCAGCAGACAGACCTGAATCCTTATCTTTACAAGGTCGACCTCAGAACTTTGTTCAGTTTGTCTCGGTGACGGATAATGGAAGGAAGGGCAGGCAACTGGTCGACTTCATTCAAATAAACAAATAAAAAATAAGATAAACTCTCAGGAATAGATAAATAATAACAAAAAATTGTAAAGTGGAGAAAGCGAGAGCGCGCGAATGCACTCAAGCAAACACAAACAGCACAGCACGATGCGTATTTTTTTTAAATTGACAAAATAAATAAAAAATAAATCAAAAATAAAAATAAGTGGAAAAGGCGAGAGTGCGCGAGCACACAGGAGCAAAGACAAGCAGCGCAGCTTGATGCGTAGTAAAAAAAAATAATAAATAGACAACTGGTCGACCTCATTAGAAATAAAAACCCAAAAGATTTGATAGACAAACAAACAAACACATAAATGTGGAGAGAAGGGCAGGGCGCGCAGGAGCAAAGGTAACCAGCAGACAGACCTGAATGCTAATCTTTACAAGGTCGACCTCAGAACTTTGTTCAGTTTGTCTCGGTGACGGATAATGGAAGGAAGGGCAGGCAAATGGTCGACTTCATTTAAATAAACAAATAAAATATAAGATAAACTCTCAGGAATAGATAAATAATAACAAAAACACTGTAAAGTGGAGAAAGCGAGAGCGCGCGAATGCACTCAAGCAAACACAAACAGCACAGCACGATGCGTATTTTTTTTTTAAATTGACAAAATAAATCAAAAATGAAAATAAGTGGAAAAGGCGAGAGTGCCCGAGCACACAGGAGCAAAGACAAGCAGCGCAGCTTGATGCGTAGTAAAAAAAATAATAAATAGACAACTGGTCGACCTCATTAGAAATAAAAACCCAAAAGATTAGATAGACCAACAAACAAACACATAAATGTGGAGAGAAGGGCAGTGCGTGCAGGAGGAAAGGTAAACAGCAGATAGACCTGAATCCTTATCTTTACAAGGTCGACCTCAGAACTTTCTTCAGTTTGTCTCGGTGACGGATAATGGAAGGAAGGGCAGGCAACTGGTCGACTTCATTTAAATAAACAAATAAAAAATAAGATAAACTCTCAGGAATAGATAAATAATAAAAAAATTGTAAAGTGGAGAAAGCGAGAGCGCGCGAATGCACTCAAGCAAACACAAACAGCACAGCACGATGCGTATTTTTTTTTAAAATTGACAAAATAAATCAAAAATAAATCAAAAATAAAAATAAGTGGAAAAGGCGAGAGTGCGCGAGCACACAGGAGCAAAGACAAGCAGCGCAGCTTGATGCGTAGTAAAAAAAATAATAAATAGACAACTGGTCGACCTCATTAGAAATAAAAACCCAAAAGATTAGATAGACAAACAAACAAACACATAAATGTGGAGAGAAGGGCAGTGCGCGCAGGAGCAAACGTAAACAGCAGACAGACCTGAATCCTTATCTTTACAAGGTCGACCTCAGAACTTTGTTCAGTTTGTCTCGGTGATGGATAATGGAAGGAAGGGCAGGCAACTGGTCTACTTCATTTAAATAAAGAAATAAAAAATAAGATAAACTCTCAGGAATAGATAAATAATAACAAAAAATAGTAAAGTTCAGAAAGCGAGAGCGCGCGAATGCACTGAAGCAAACACAAACAGCACAGCACGATGCGTATTTTTTTAAATTGACAAAATAAATCAAAAATAAATCAAAAATAAAAATAAGTGGAAAAGGCGAGAGTGCGCGAGCACACAGGAGCAAAGACAAGCAGCGCAGCTTGATGCGTAGTAAAAAAAATAATTAATAGACAACTGGTCGACCTCATTAGAAATAAAAACCCAAAAGATTAGATAGACAAACAAACAAACACATAAATGTGGAGAGAAGGGCAGTGCGCGCAGGAGCAAAGGTAAACAGAAGACAGACCTGAATCCTTATCTTTACAAGGACGACCTCAGAACTTTGTTCAGTTTGTCTCGGTGACGGATAATGGAAGGAAGGGCAGGCAACTGGTCGACTTCATTTAAATAAACAAATAAAAAATAAGATAAACTCTCAGGAATAGATAAATAATAACAAAAAAATTGTAAAGTGGAGAAAGCGAGAGCGCGCGAATGCACTCAAGCAAACACAAACAGCACAGCACGATGCGTATTTTTTTTAAATTGACAAAATAAATCAAAAATAAATCAAAAATAAAAATAAGTGGAAAAGGCGAGAGTGCGCGAGCACACAGGAGCAAAGACAAGCAGCGCAGCTTGATGCGTAGTAAAAAAAATAATAAATAGACAACGGGTCGACCTCATTAGAAATAAAAACCCAAAAGATTAGATAGACAAACAAACAAACACATAAATGTGGAGAGAAGGGCAGTGCGCGCAGGAGCAAAGGTAAACAGCAGACAAACCTGAATCCTTATCTTTACAAGGTCGACCTCAGAACTTTGTTCAGTTTGTCTCGGTTACGGATAATGGAAGGAAGGGCAGGCAACTGGTCGACTTCATTTAAATAAACAAAAAATAAGATAAACTCTCAGGAATAGATAAATAATAACAAAAAAATTGTAAACTGGAGAAAGCGAGAGCGCGCGAATGCACTCAAGCAAACACAAACAGCACACCACGATGCGTATTTTTTTTAAATTGACAAAATAAATCAAAAATAAATCAAAAATAAAAATAAGTGGAAAAGGCGAGAGTGCGCGAGCACACAGGAGCAAAGACAAGCAGCGCAGCTTGATGCGTAGTAAAAAAAATAATAAATAGACAACTGGTCGACCTCATTAGAAATAAAATCCCAAAAGATTAGATAGACAAACAAACAAACACATAAATGTGGAGAGAAGGGCAGTGCGTGCAGGAGCAAAGGTAAACAGCAGACAGACCTGAATCCTTATCTTTACAAGGTCGACCTCAGAACTTTGTTCAGTTTGTCTCGGTGATGGATAATGGAAGGAAGGGCAGGCAACTGGTCGACTTCATTTAAATAAACAAATAAAAAATAAGATAAACTCTCAGGAATAGATAAATAATAACAAAAAATTGTAAAGTGGTGAAAGCGAGAGCGCGCGAATGCACTCAAGCAAACACAAATAGCACAACACGATGCGTATTTTTTTTTAAAATTGACAAAATAAATCAAAAATAAAAATAAGTGGAAAAGACAAGAGTGCGCGAGCACACAGGAGCAAAGACAAGCAGCGCAGCTTGATGCGTAGTAAAAAAAATAATAAATAGACAACTGGTCGACCTCATTAGAAATAAAAACCCAAAAGATTAGATAGACAAACAAACAAACACATAAATGTGGAGAGAAGGGCAGTGCGCGCAGGAGCAAAGGTAAACAGCAGACAGACCTGAATCCTTAGCTTTACAAGGACGACCTCAGAACTTTGTTCAGTTTGTCTCGGTGACGGATAATGGAAGGAAGGGCAGGCAACTGGTCGACTTCATTCAAATAAACAAATAAAAAATAAGATAAACTCTCAGGAATAGATAAATAATAACAAAGAAATTGTAAAGTGGAGAAAGCGAGAGCGCGCGAATGCACTCAAGCAAACACAAACAGCACAGCACGATGCGTATTTTTTTAAATTGACAAAATAAATCAAAAATAAATCAAAAATAAAAATAAGTGGAAAAGGCGAGAGTGCGCGAGCACACAGGAGCAAAGACAAGCAGCGCAGCTTGATGCGTAGTAAAAAAAATAATAAATAGACAACTGGTCGACCTCATTAGAAATAAAAACCCAAAAGATTAGATAGACAAACAAACAAACACATAAATGTGGAGAGAAGGGCAGTGCGCGCAGGAGCAAAGGTAAACAGCAGACAGACCTGAATCCTTATCTTTACAAGGTCGACCTCAGAACTTTGTTCAGTTTGTCTCGGTGACGGATAATGGAAGGAAGGGCAGGCAACTGGTCGACTTCATTTAAATAAACAATTAAAAAAATGATAAACTCTCAGGAATAGATAAATAATAACAAAAAAATTGTAAAGTGGAGAAAGCGACAGTGCGCGAATGCACTCAAGCAAACACAAACAGCACAGCACGATGCGTATTTTATTTTTAAAATTGACAAAATAAATCAAAAATAAATCAAAAATAAAAATAAGTGGAAAAGGCGAGAGTGCGCGAGCACACAGGAGCAAAGACAAGCAGCGCAGCTTGATGCGTAGTAAAAAAAATAATAAATAGACAACTGGTCGACCTCATTAGAAATAAAAACCCAAAAGATTAGATAGACAAACAAACAAACACATAAATGTGGAGAGAAGGGCATGCGCACAGGAGCAAAAGTAAACAGCAGACAGACCTGAATCCTTATCTTTACAAGGTCGACCTCAGAAATTTGTTCAGTTTGTCTCGGTGACGGATAATGGAAGGAAGTGCAGGCAACTGGTCGACTTCATTTAAATAAACAAATAAAAAATAAGATAAACTCTCAGGAATAGATAAATAATAAGAAAAAAATTGTAAAGTGGAGAAAGCGAGAGCGCGCGAATGCACTCAAGCAAACACAAACAGCACAGCACGATGCGTATTTTTTTTTAAAATTGACAAAATAAATCAAAAATAAAAATAAGTGGAAAAGGCGAGAGTGCGCGAGCACACAGGAGCAAAGACAAGCAGCGCAGCTTGATGCGTAGTAAAAAAAATAATAAATAGACAACTGGGTCGACCTCATTAGAAATAAAAACCCAAAAGATTAGATAGACAAACAAACAAACACATAAATGTGGAGAGAAGGGCAGTGCGCGCAGGAGCAAAGGTAAACAGCAGACAGACCTGAATCCTTATCTTTACAAGGTCGACCTCAGAACTTTGTTCAGTTTGTCTCGGTGACGGATAATGGAAGGAAGGGCAGGCAACTGGTCGACTTCATTTAAATAAACAAAAAATAAGATAAACTCTCAGGAATAGATAAATAATAACAAAAAAATTGTAAAGTGCAGAAAGCGAGAGCGCGCGAATGCACTCAAGCAAACACAAACAGCACAGCACGATGCGTATTTTTTTTAAATTGACAAAATAAATCAAAAATAAATCAAAAATAAAAATAAGTGGAAAAGGCGAGAGTGCGCGAGCACACAGGAGCAAAGACAAGCAGCGCAGCTTGATGCGTAGTAAAAAAAATAATAAATAGACAACTGGTAGACCTCATTAGAAATAAATACCCAAAAGATTAGATAGACAAACAAACAAACACATAAATGTGGAGAGAAGGGCAGTGCGCGCAGGAGCAAAGGTAAACAGCAGACAGACCTGAATCCTCATCTTTACAAGGTCGACCTCAGAACTTTGTTCAGTTTGTCTCGGTGACGGATAATGGAAGGAAGGGCAGGCAACTGGTCGACTTCATTTAAATAAACAAATAAAAAATAAGATAAACTCTCAGGAATAGATAAATAATAACAAAAAAATTGTAAAGTGGAGAAAGCGAGAGCGCGCGAATGCACTCAAGCAAACACAAACAGCACAGCACGATGCGTATTTTTTTTTTAAATTGACAAAATAAATCAAAAATAAATCAAAAATAAAAATAAGTGGAAAAGGCGAGAGTGCGCGAGCACACAGGAGCAAAGACAAGCAGTGCAGCTTGATGCGTAGTAAAAAAAATAATAAATAGACAACGGGTCGTCCTCATTAGAAATAAAAACCCAAAAGATTTGATAGACAAACAAACAAACACATAAATGTGGAGAGAAGGGCAGTGCGGGCAGGAGCAAAGGTAACCAGCAGACAGACCTGAATCCTTATCTTTACAAGGTCGACCTCAGAACTTTGTTCAGTTTGTCTCGGTGACGGATAATGGAAGGAAGGGCAGGCAACTGGTCGACTTCATTTAAATAACAATTAAAAGGATAAACTCTCAGGAATAGATAAATAATAACAAAAAAATTGTAAACTGGAGAAAGCGAGAGCGCGCGAATGCACTCAAGCAAACACAAACAGCACAGCACGATGCGTATTTTTTTTAAAAATTGACAAAATAAATCAAAAATAAATCAAAAATAAAAATAAGTGGAAAAGGCGAGAGTGCGCGAGCACACGGGAGCAAAGACAAGCAGCGCAGCTTGATGCGTAGTAAAAAAAATAATTAATAGACAACTGGTCGACCTCATTAGAAATAAAAACCCAAAAGATTAGATAGACAAACAAACAAACACATAAATGTGGAGAGAAGGGCAGTGCGCGCAGGAGCAAAAGTAAACAGCAGACAGACCTGAATCCTTATCTTTACAAGGTCGACCTCAGAACTTTGTTCAGTTTGTCTCGGTGACGGATAATGGAAGGAAGGGCAGGCAACTGGTCGACTTCATTTAAATAAACAAATAAAAAATAAGATAAACTCTCAGGAATAGATAAATAATAACAAAAAAATTGTAAACTGGAGAAAGCGAGAGCGCGCGAATGCACTCAAGCAAACACAAACAGCACAGCACGATGCGTATTTTTTTTTAAATTGACAAAATAAATCAAAAATAAAAATAAGTGGAAAAGGCGAGAGTGCGCGAGCACACAGGAGCAAAGACAAGCAGCGCAGCTTCATGCGTAGTAAAAAAAATAATAAATAGACAACTGGTCGACCTCATTAGAAATAAAAACCCAAAAGATTAGATAGACAAACAAACAAACACATAAATGTGGAGAGAAGGGCAGTGCGCGCAGGAGCAAAGGTAAACAGCAGACAGACCTGAATCCTTATCTTTACAAGGTCGACCTCAGAACTCTGTTCAGTTTGTCTCGGTGACGGATAATGGAAGGAAGGGCAGGCAACTGGTCGACTTCATTTAAATAAACAAATAAAAAATAAGATAAACTCTCAGGAATATATAAATAATAACCAAGAAATTGTAAAGTGGAGAAAGCGAGAGCGCGGTAATGCACTCAAGCAAACACAAACAGCACAGCACGATGCGTATTTTTTTTTTAAATTGACAAAATAAATCAAAAATAAAAATAAGTGGAAAAGGCGAGAGTGCGCGAGCACACAGGAGCAAAGACAAGCAGCGCAGCTTGATGCGTGGTAAAAAAAAATAATAAATAGACAATTGGTCGACCTCATTAGAAATAAAATCCCAAAAGATTAGATAGACAAACAAACACATAAATGTGGAGAGAAGGGCAGTGCGCGCAGGAGCAAAGGTAAACAGCAGACAGACCTGAATCCTTATCTTTACAAGGTCGACCTCAGAACTTTGTTCAGTTTGTCTCGGTGACGGATAATGGAAGGAAGGGCAGGAAACTGGTCGACTTCATTTAAATAAACAAATAAAAAATAAGATAAACTCTCAGGAATAGATAAATAATAACAAAAAAATTGTAAAGTGGAGAAAACGAGAGCGCACGAATGCACTCAAGCAAACACAAACAGCACAGCACGATGCGTTTTTTTTTTTAAAATTGACAAAATAAATCAAAAATAAATCAAAAATAAAAATAAGTGGAAAAGGCGAGAGTGCGCGAGCACACAGGAGCAAAGACAAGCAGCGCAGCTTGATGCGTAGTAAAAAAAATAATAAATACACAACTGGTCGACCTCATTAGAAATAAAAACCCAAAAGATTAGATAGACAAACAAACAAACACATAAATGTGGAGAGAAGGGCAGTGCGCGCAGGAGCAAAGGTAAACAGCAGACAGACCTGAATCCTCATCTTTACAAGGTCGACCTCAGAACTTTGTTCAGTTTGTCTCGGTGACGGATAATGGAAGGAAGGGCAGGCAACTGGTCGACTTCATTTAAATAAACAAATAAAAAATAAGATAAACTCTCAGGAATAGATAAATAATAACAAAAAAATTGTAAAGTGGAGAAAGCGAGAGCGCGCGAATGCACTCAAGCAAACACAAACAGCACAGCACGATGCGTATTTTTTTTTAAAATTGACAAAATAAATCAAAAATAAATCAAAAATAAAAATAAGTGGAAAAGGCGAGAGTGCGCGAGCACACAGGAGCAAAGACAAGCAGTGCAGCTTGATGCGTAGTAAAAAAAATAATAAATAGACAACGGGTCGTCCTCATTAGAAATAAAAACCCAAAAGATTAGATAGACAAACAAACAAACACATAAATGTGGAGAGAAGGGCAGTGCGCGCAGGAGCAAAGGTATCCAGCAGACAGACCTGAATCCTTATCTTTACAAGGTCGACCTCAGAACTTTGTTCAGTTTGTCTCGGTGACGGATAATGGAAGGAAGGGCAGGCAACTGGTCGACTTCATTTAAATAAACAAATAAAAAATAAGATAAACTCTCAGGAATAGATAAATAATAACGAAAAAATTGTAAAGAGGAGAAAGCGAGAGCGCGCTAATGCACTCAAGCAAACACAAACAGCACAGCACGATGCGTATTTTTTTTAAATTGACAAAATAAATCAAAAATAAATCAAAAATAAAAATAAGTGGAAAAGGCGAGAGTGCGCGAGCACACAGGAGCAAAGACAAGCAGCGCAGCTTGATGCGTAGTAAAAAAAATAATAAATAGACAACTGGTCGACCTCATTAGAAATAAAAACCCAAAAGATTAGATAGACAAACAAACAAACACATAAATGTGGAGAGAAGGGCAGTGCGCGCAGGAGCAAACGTAAACAGCAGACAGACCTGAATCCTTATCTTTACAAGGTCGACCTCAGTACTTTGTTCAGTTTGTCTCGGTGATGGATAATGGAAGGAAGGGCAGGTAACTGGTCGACTTCATTTAAATAAACAAAAAAAAATAAGATAAACTCTCAGGAATAGATAAATAATAACAAAAAAATTGTAAAGTGGAGAAAGCAAGAGCGCGCGAATGCACTCAAGCAAACACAAACAGCACAGCACGATGCGTATTTTTTTTTAAAATTGACAAAATAAATCAAAAATAAATCAAAAATAAAAATAAGTGGAAAAGGCGAGAGTGCGCGAGCACACAGGAGCAAAGACAAGCAGCGCAGCTTGATTCGTAGTAAAAAAAAAAAAATAGACAACTGGTCGACCTCATTAGAAATAAAAACCCAAAAGATTAGATAGACAAACAAACAAACACATAAATGTGGAGAGAAGGGCAGTGCGGGCAGGAGCAAAGGTAAACAACAGACAGACCTGAATCCTTATCTTTACAAGGTCGACCTCAGAAATTTGTTCAGTTTGTCTCGGTGACGGATAATGGAAGGAAGGGCAGGCAACTGGTCGACTTCATTTAAATAAACAAATAAAAAGTGAGATAAACTCTCAGGAATAGATAAATAATAACAAAAAAAATTGTAAAGTGTAGAAAGCGAGAGAGCGCGAATGCACTCAAGCAAACACAAACAGCACAGCACGATGCGTATTTTTTTAAATTGACAAAATAAATCAAAAATAAAAATAAGTGGAAAAGGCGAGAGTGCGCGAGCACACAGGAGCAAAGACAAGCAGCGCAGCTTGATGCGTAGTAAAAAAAATAATAAATAGACAACTGGTCGACCTCATTAGAAATAAAAACCCAAAAGATTAGGTAGACAAACAAACAAACACATAAATGTGGAGAGAAGGGCAGTGCGCGCAGGAGCAAAGGTAAACAGCAGACAGACCTGAATCCTTATCTTTACAAGGTCGACCTCAGAACTTTGTTCAGTTTGTCTCGGTGACGGATAATGGAAGGAAGGGCAGGCAACTGGTCGACTTCATTTAAATAAACAAAAAAAATAAGATAAACACTCAAGAATAGATAAATAATAACAAAATAATAGTAAAGTGGAGAAAGCGAGAGCGCGCGAATGCACTCAAGCAAACACAAACAGCACAGCACGATGCGTATTTTTTTTTAAAATTGACAAAATAAATCAAAAATAAATCAAAAATAAAAATAAGTGGAAAAGGCGAGAGTGCGCGAGCACACAGGAGCAAAGACAAGCAGCGCAGCTTGATGCGTAGTAAAAAAATAATAAATAGAAAACTGGGCGACCTCATTAGAAATAAAAACCCAAAAGATTAGATAGACAAACAAACAAACACATAAATGTGGAGAGAAGGGCAGTGCGCGCAGGAGCAAAGGTAAACAGCAGACAGACCTGAATCCTTATCTTTACAAGGTCGACCTCAGAACTTCGTTCAGTTTGTCTCGGTGACGGATAATGGAAGGAAGGGCAGGCAACTGGTCGACTTCATTTAAATAAACAAATAAAAAATAAGATAAACTCTCAGGAATAGATAAATAATAACAAAAAAATTGTAAAGTGGAGAAAGCGAGAGCGCGCGAATGCACTCAAGCAAACACAAACAGCACAGCACAATGCGTATTTTTTTTAAAATTGACAAAATAAATCAAAAATAAATCAAAAATAAAAATTAGTGGAAAAGGCGAGAGTGCGCGAGCACACAGGAGCAAAGAAAAGCAGCGCAGCTTGATGCGTAGTAAAAAAAATAATAAATAGACAACTGGTCGACCTCATTAGAAATAAAAACCCAAAAGATTAGATAGACAAACAAACAAAAACATAAATGTGGAGAGAAGGGCAGTGCGCGCAGGAGCAAAGGTAAACAGCAGACAGACCTGAATCCTTATCTTTACAAGGTCGACCTCAGAACTTTGTTCAGTTTGTCTCGGTGACGGATAATGGAAGGAAGGGCAGGCAACTGGTCGACTTCATTTAAATAAACAAATAAAAAATAAGATAAACTCTCAGGAATAGATAAATAATAACAAAAAAATTGTAAAGTGGAGAAAGCGAGAGCGCGCGAATGCACTCAAGCAAACACAAACAGCACAGCACGATGCGTATTTTTTTTAAAATTGACAAAATAAATCCAAAATAAATCAAAAACAAAAATAAGTGGAAAAGGCGAGAGTCCGCGAGCACACAGGAGCAAAGACAAGCAGCGCAGCTTGATGCGTAGTAAAAAAAAATAATAAATAGACAACTGGTCGACCTCATTAGAAATAAAAACCCAAAAGATTAGATAGACAAACAAACAAACACATAAATGTGGAGAGAAGGGCAGTGCGCGCAGGAGCAAAGGTAAACAGCAGACAGACCTGAATCCTTATCTTTACAAGGTCGACCTCAGAAATTTGTTCAGTTTGTCTCGGTGACGGATAATGGAAGGAAGGGCAGGCAACTGGTCGACTTCATTTAAATAAACAAATAAAAAATAAGATAAACTCTCAGGAATAGATAAATAATGACAAAAAAATTGTAAAGTGGAGAAAGCGAGAGCGCGGTAATGCACTCAAGCAAACACAAACAGCACAGCACGATGCGTATTTTTTTTTAAATTGACACAATAAAACAAAAATAAATCAAAAATAAAAATTAGTGGAAAAGGCGAGAGTGCGCCAGCACACAGGAGCAAAGACAAGCAGCGCAGCTTGATGCGTAGTAAAAAAAATAATAAATAGACAACTGGTCGACCTCATTAGAAATAAAAACCCAAAAGATTAGATAGACAAACAAACAAACACATAAATGTGGAGAGAAGGGCAGTGCGCACAGGAGCAAAGGTAAACAGCAGACAGACCTGAATCCTTATCTTTACAAGGTCGACCTCAGAACTTTGTTCAGTTTGTCTCGGTGACGGATAATGGAAGGAAGGGCAGGCAACTGGTCGACTTCATTTAAATAAACAAATAAAAAATAAGATAAACTCTCAGGAATAGATAAATAATAACAAAAAAATTGTAAAGTGGAGAAAGCGAGAGCGCGCGAATGCACTCAAGCAAACACAAACAGCACAGCACGATGCGTATTTTTTTTAAAATTGACAAAATAAATCCAAAATAAATCAAAAACAAAAATAAGTGGAAAAGGCGAGAGTCCGCGAGCACACAGGAGCAAAGACAAGCAGCGCAGCTTGATGCGTAGTAAAAAAAAATAATAAATAGACAACTGGTCGACCTCATTAGAAATAAAAACCCAAAAGATTAGATAGACAAACAAACAAACACATAAATGTGGAGAGAAGGGCAGTGCGCGCAGGAGCAAAGGTAAACAGCAGACAGACCTGAATCCTTATCTTTACAAGGTCGACCTCAGATATTTGTTCAGTTTGTCTCGGTGACGGATAATGGAAGGAAGGGCAGGCAACTGGTCGACTTCATTTAAATAAACAAATAAAAAATAAGATAAACTCTCAGGAATAGATAAATAATGACAAAAAAATTGTAAAGTGGAGAAAGCGAGAGCGCGGTAATGCACTCAAGCAAACAGAAACAGCACAGCACGATGCGTATTTTTTTTTAAATTGACACAATAAAACAAAAATAAATCAAAAATAAAAATTAGTGGAAAAGGCGAGAGTGCGCCAGCACACAGGAGCAAAGACAAGCAGCGCAGCTTGATGCGTAGTAAAAAAAATAATAAATAGACAACTGGTCGACCTCATTAGAAATAACAACCCAAAAGATTAGATAGACAAACAAACAAACACATAAATGTGGAGAGAAGGGCAGTGCGCACAGGAGCAAAGGTAAACAGCAGACAGACCTGAATCCTTATCTTTACAAGGTCGACCTCAGAACTTTGTTCAGTTTGTCTCGGTGACGGATAATGGAAGGAAGGGCAGGCAACTGGTCGACTTCATTTAAATAAACAAATAAAAAATAAGATAAACTCTCAGGAATAGATAAATAATAACAAAAAAATTGTAAAGTGGAGAAAGCGAGAGCGCGCGAATGCACTCAAGCAAACACAAACAGCACAGCACGATGCGTATTTTTTTTATATTGACAAAATAAATCAAAAATAACAATAAGTGGAAAAGGCGAGAGTGCGCGAGCACACAGGAGCAACGACAAGCAGCGCAGCTTGATGCGTAGTAAAAAAAATAATAAATAGACAACTGGTCGACCTCATTAGAAATAAAAACCCAAAAGATTAGATAGACAAACAAACAAACACATAAATGTGGAGAGAAGGGCAGTGCGCGCAGGAGCAAAGGTAAACAGCAGACAGACCTGAATCCTGATCTTTACAAGGTCGACCTCAGAACTTTGTTCAGTTTGTCTCGGTGACGGATAATGGAAGGAAGGGAGGAAACTGGTCGACTTCATTTAAATAAACAAATAAAAAATAAGATAAACTCTCAGGAATAGATAAATAATAACAAAAAAATTGTAAAGTGGAGAAAGCGAGAGCGCGCGAATGCACTCAAGCAAACACAAACAGCACAGCACGATGCGTAATTTTTTTTTAATTGACAAAATAAATCAAAAATAAATCAAAAATAAAAATAAGTGGAAAAGGCGAGAGTGCGCGAGCACACAGGAGCAAAGACAAGCAGCGCAGCTTGATGCGTAGTAAAAAAAATAATAAATAGACAACTGGTCGACCTCATTAGAAATAAAAACCCGAAAGATTAGATAGACAAACAACAAACACATAAATGTGGATAGAAGGGCAGTGCGCGCAGGAGCAAAGGTAAACAGCAGACAGACCTTAATCCTTTTCTTTACAAGGTCGACCTCAGAACTTTGTACAGTTTGTCTCGGTGACGGATAATGGAAGGAAGGGCAGGCAACTGGTCGACTTCATTTAAATAAACAAATAAAAAATAAGATAAACTCTCAAGAATAGATAAATAATAACAAAAAAATTGTAAAGTGGAGAAAGAGAGAGCGCGCGAATGCACTCAAGCAAACACAAACAGCACAGCACGATGCGTATTTTTTTTAAATTGACAAAATAAATCAAAAATAAATCAAAAATAAAAATAAGTGGAAAAGGCGAGAGTGCGCGAGCACACAGGAGCAAAGACAAGCAGCGCAGCTTGATGCGTAGTAAAAAAAATAATAAATAGACAACTGGTCGACCTCATTAGAAATAAAAACCCAAAACATTAGATAGACAAACAAACAAACACATAAATGTGGAGAGAAGGGCAGTACGCGCAGGAGCAAAGGTAAACAGCAGACAGACCTGAATCCTTATCTTTACAAGGTCGACCTCAGAACTTTGTTCAGTTTGTCTCGGTGACGGATAATGGAAGGAAGGGCAGGCAACTGGTCGACTTCATTTAAATAAACAAATAAAAAATAAGATAAACTCTCAGGAATAGATAAATAATAACAAAAAAATTGTAAAGTGGAGAAAGCGAGAGCGCGCGAATGCACTCAAGCAAACACAAACAGCACAGCACGATGCGTAATTTTTTTTTAAAATTGACACAATAAAACAAAAATAAATCAAAAATAAAAATAAGTGGAAAAGGCGAGAGTGCGCGAGCACACAGGAGCAAAGACAAGCAGCGCAGCTTGATGCGTAGTAAAAAAAATAATAAATAGACAACTGGTCGACCTCATTAGAAATAAAATCCCAAAAGATTAGATAGACAAACAAACAAACACATCAATGTGGAGAGAAGGGCAGTGCGCGCAGTAGCAAAGGTAAACAGCAGACAGACATGAATCCTTATCTTTACAAGGTCGACCTCAGAACTTTGTTCAGTTTGTCTCGGTGACGGATAATGGAAGGAAGGGCAGGCAACTGGTCGACTTCATTTAAATAAACAAATAAAAAATAAGATAAACTCTCAGGAATAGATAAATAATAACAAAAAAATTGTAAAGTAGACAAAGCGAGAGCGCGCGAATGCACTCAAGCAAACACAAACAGCACAGCACGATGCGTATATTTTTTAAAATTGACAAAATAAATCAAAATAAAATCAAAAATAAAAATAAGTGGAAAAGGCGAGAGTGCGCGAGCACACAGGAGCAAAGACAAGCAGCGCAGCTTGATGCGTGTTAAAAAAAAATAATAAATAGACAACTGGTCGACCTCATTAGAAATAAAATCCCAAAAGATTAGATAGAAAAACAAACAAACACATAAATGTGGACAGAAGGGCAGTGCGCGCAGGAGCAAAGGTAAACAGCAGACAGACCTGAATCCTTATCTTTACAAGGTCGACCTCAGAAATTTGTTCAGTTTGTCTCGGTGACGGATAATGGAAGGAAGGGCAGGCAACTGGTCGACTTCATTTAAATAAACAAATAAAAAATAAGATAAACTCTCAGGAATAGATAAATAATGACAAAAAAATTGTAAAGTGGAGAAAGCGAGAGCGCGGTAATGCACTCAAGCAAACAGAAACAGCACAGCACGATGCGTATTTTTTTTTATATTGACACAATAAAACAAAAATAAATCAAAAATAAAAATTAGTGGAAAAGGCGAGAGTGCGCCAGCACACAGGAGCAAAGACAAGCAGCGCAGCTTGATGCGTAGTAAAAAAAATAATAAATAGACAACTGGTCGACCTCATTAGAAATAAAAACCCAAAAGATTAGATAGACAAACAAACAAACACATAAATGTGGAGAGAAGGGCAGTGCGCACAGGAGCAAAGGTAAACAGCAGACAGACCTGAATCCTTATCTTTACAAGGTCGACCTCAGAACTTTGTTCAGTTTGTCTCGGTGACGGATAATGGAAGGAAGGGCAGGCAACTGGTCGACTTCATTTAAATAAACAAATAAAAAATAAGATAAACTCTCAGGAATAGATAAATAATAACAAAAAAATTGTAAAGTGGAGAAAGCGAGAGCGCGCGAATGCACTCAAGCAAACACAAACAGCACAGCACGATGCGTATTTTTTTTATATTGACAAAATAAATCAAAAATAACAATAAGTGGAAAAGGCGAGAGTGCGCGAGCACACAGGAGCAAAGACAAGCAGCGCAGATTGATGCATAGTAAAAAAAATAATAAATAGACAACTGGTCGACCTCATTAGAAATAAAAACCCAAAAGATTAGATAGACAAACAAACAAACACATAAATGTGGAGAGAAGGGCAGTGCACGCAGGAGCAAAGGTAAACAGCAGACAGACCTGAATCCTGATCTTTACAAGGTCGACCTCAGAACTTTGTTCAGTTTGTCTCGGTGACGGATAATGGAAGGAAGGGAGGAAACTGGTCGACTTCATTTAAATAAACAAATAAAAAATAAGATAAACTCTCAGGAATAGATAAATAATAACAAAAAAATTGTAAAGTGGAGAAAGCGAGAGCGCGCGAATGCACTCAAGCAAACACAAACAGCACAGCACGATGCGTAATTTTTTTTTTAATTGACAAAATAAATCAAAAATAAATCAAAAATAAAAATAAGTGGAAAAGGCGAGAGTGCGGGAGCACACAGGAGCAAAGACAAGCAGCGCAGCTTGATGCGTAGTAAAAAAAATAATAAATAGACAACTGGTCGACCTCATTAGAAATAAAAACCCGAAAGATTAGATAGACAAACAACAAACACATAAATGTGGAGAGAAGGGCAGTGCGCGCAGGAGCAAAGGTAAACAGCAGACAGACCTTAATCCTTTTCTTTACAAGGTCGACCTCAGAACTTTGTACAGTTTGTCTCGGTGACGGATAATGGAAGGAAGGGCAGGCAACTGGTCGACTTCATTTAAATAAACAAATAAAAAATAAGATAAACTCTCAGGAATAGATAAATAATAACAAAAAAATTGTAAAGTGGAGAAAGCGAGAGCGCGCGAATGCACTCAAGCAAACACAAACAGCACAGCACGATGCGTATTTTTTTTAAAATTGACAAAATAAATCCAAAATAAATCAAAAACAAAAATAAGTGGAAAAGGCGAGAGTCCGCGAGCACACAGGAGCAAAGACAAGCAGCGCAGCTTGATGCGTAGTAAAAAAAAATAATAAATAGACAACTGGTCGACCTCATTAGAAATAAAAACCCAAAAGATTAGATAGACAAACAAACAAACACATAAATGTGGAGAGAAGGGCAGTGCGCGCAGGAGCAAAGGTAAACAGCAGACAGACCTGAATCCTTATCTTTACAAGGTCGACCTCAGAAATTTGTTCAGTTTGTCTCGGTGACGGATAATGGAAGGAAGGGCAGGCAACTGGTCGACTTCATTTAAATAAACAAATAAAAAATAAGATAAACTCTCAGGAATAGATAAATAATGACAAAAAAATTGTAAAGTGGAGAAAGCGAGAGCACGGTAATGCACTCAAGCAAACACAAACAGCACAGCACGATGCGTATTTTTTTTTAAATTGACACAATAAAACAAAAATAAATCAAAAATAAAAATTAGTGGAAAAGGCGAGAGTGCGCCAGCACACAGGAGCAAAGACAAGCAGCGCAGCTTGATGCGTAGTAAAAAAAATAATAAATAGACAACTGGTCGACCTCATTAGAAATAAAAACCCAAAAGATTAGATAGACAAACAAACAAACACATAAATGTGGAGAGAAGGGCAGTGCGCACAGGAGCAAAGGTAAACAGCAGACAGACCTGAATCCTTATCTTTACAAGGTCGACCTCAGAACTTTGTTCAGTTTGTCTCGGTGACGGATAATGGAAGGAAGGGCAGGCAACTGGTCGACTTCATTTAAATAAACAAATAAAAAATAAGATAAACTCTCAGGAATAGATAAATAATAACAAAAAAATTGTAAAGTGGAGAAAGCGAGAGCGCGCGAATGCACTCAAGCAAACACAAACAGCACAGCACGATGCGTATTTTTTTTATATTGACAAAATAAATCAAAAATAACAATAAGTGGAAAAGGCGAGAGTGCGCGAGCACACAGGAGCAAAGACAAGCAGCGCAGCTTGATGCGTAGTAAAAAAAATAATAAATAGACAAGTGGTCGACCTCATTAGAAATAAAAACCCAAAAGATTAGATAGACAAACAAACAAACACATAAATGTGGAGAGAAGGGCAGTGCACGCAGGAGCAAAGGTAAACAGCAGACAGACCTGAATCCTGATCTTTACAAGGTCGACCTCAGAACTTTGTTCAGTTTGTCTCGGTGACGGATAATGGAAGGAAGGGAGGAAACTGGTCGACTTCATTTAAATAAACAAATAAAAAATAAGATAAACTCTCAGGAATAGATAAATAATAACAAAAAAATTGTAAAGTGGAGAAAGCGAGAGCGCGCGAATGCACTCAAGCAAACACAAACAGCACAGCACGATGCGTAATTTTTTTTTAATTGACAAAATAAATCAAAAATAAATCAAAAATAAAAATAAGTGGAAAAGGCGAGAGTGCGCGAGCACACAGGAGCAAAGACAAGCAGCGCAGCTTGATGCGTAGTAAAAAAAATAATAAATAGACAACTGGTCGACCTCATTAGAAATAAAAACCCGAAAGATTAGATAGACAAACAACAAACACATAAATGTGGAGAGAAGGGCAGTGCGCGCAGGAGCAAAGGTAAACAGCAGACAGACCTTAATCCTTTTCTTTACAAGGTCGACCTCAGAACTTTGTACAGTTTGTCTCGGTGACGGATAATGGAAGGAAGGGCAGGCAACTGGTCGACTTCATTTAAACAAACAAATAAAAAATAAGATAAACTCTCAAGAATAGATAAATAATAACAAAAAAATTGTAAAGTGGAGAAAGAGAGAGCGCGCGAATGCACTCAAGCAAACACAAACAGCACAGCACGATGCGTATTTTTTTTAAATTGACAAAATAAATCAAATATAAATCAAAAATAAAAATAAGTGGAAAAGGCGAGAGTGCGCGAGCACACAGGAGCAAAGACAAGCAGCGCAGCTTGATGCGTAGTAAAAAAAATAATAAATAGACAACTGGTCGACCTCATTAGAAATAAAAACCCAAAACATTAGATAGACAAACAAACAAACACATAAATGTGGAGAGAAGGGCAGTACGCGCAGGAGCAAAGGTAAACAGCAGACAGACCTGAATCCTTATCTTTACAAGGTCGACCTCAGAACTTTGTTCAGTTTGTCTCGGTGACGGATAATGGAAGGAAGGGCAGGCAACTGGTCGACTTCATTTAAATAAACAAATAAAAAATAAGATAAACTCTCAGGAATAGATAAATAATAACAAAAAAATTGTAAAGTGGAGAAAGCGAGAGCGCGCGAATGCACTCAAGCAAACACAAACAGCACAGCACGATGCGTAATTTTTTTTTAAAATTGACACAATAAAACAAAAATAAATCAAAAATAAAAATTAGTGGAAAAGGCGAGAGTGCGCGAGCACACAGGAGCAAAGACAAGCAGCGCAGCTTGATGCGTAGTAAAAAAAATAATAAATAGACAACTGGTCGACCTCATTAGAAATAAAATCCCAAAAGATTAGATAGACAAACAAACAAACACATCAATGTGGAGAGAAGGGCAGTGCGCGCAGTAGCAAAGGTAAACAGCAGACAGACATGAATCCTTATCTTTACAAGGTCGACCTCAGAACTTTGTTCAGTTTGTCTCGGTGACGGATAATGGAAGGAAGGGCAGGCAACTGGTCGACTTCATTTAAATAAACAAATAAAAAATAAGATAAACTCTCAGGAATAGATAAATAATAACAAAAAAATTGTAAAGTAGAGAAAGCGAGAGCGCGCGAATGCACTCAAGCAAACACAAACAGCACAGCACGATGCGTATATTTTTTAAAATTGACAAAATAAATCAAAAATAAATCAAAAATAAAAAAAGTGGAAAAGGCGAGAGTGCGCGAGCACACAGGAGCAAAGACAAGCAGCGCAGCTTGATGCGTGTTAAAAAAAATAATAAATAGACAACTGGTCGACCTCATTAGAAATAAAATCCCAAAAGATTAGACAGAAAAACAAACAAACACATAAATGTGGACAGAAGGGCAGTGCGCGCAGGAGCAAAGGTAAACAGCAGACAGACCTGAATCCTTATCTTTACAAGGTCGACCTCAGAACTTTGTTCAGTTTGTCTCGGTGATGGATAATGGAAGGAAGGGCAGGCAACTGCTCGACTTCATTTAAATAAACAAATAAAAAATAAGATAAACTCTCAGGATTAGATAAATAATAACAAAAAAATTGTAAAGTGGAGAAAGCGAGAGCGCGCGAATGCACTCAAGCAAACACAAACAGCACAGCACGATGCGTAATTTTTTTTTAAAATTGACAAAATAAAACAAAAATAAATCAAAAATAAAAATAAGTGGAAAAGGCGAGAGTGCGCGAGCACACAGGAGCAAAGACAAGCAGCGCAGCTTGATGCGTAGTAAAAAAAATAATAAATAGACAACTGGTCGACCTCATTAGAAATAAAAACCCAAAAGATTAGATACACAAACAAACAAACACATAAATGTGGAGAGAAGGGCAGTACGCGCAGGAGCAAAGGTAAACAGCAGACAGACCTGAATCCTTATCTTTACAAGGTCGACCTCAGAACTTAGTTCAGTTTGTCTCGGTGACGGATAATGGAAGGAAGGGCAGGCAACTGGTCGACTTCATTTAAATAAACAAATAAAAAATAAGATAAACTCTCAGGAATAGATAAATAATAACAAAAAATTGTAAAGTGGAGAAAGCGAGAGCGCGGAATGCACTCAAGAAAACACAAACAGCACAGCACGATGCGTATTTTTTTTTAAATTGACAAAATAAATCAAAAATAAAAATAAGTGGAAAAGGCGAGAGTGCGCGAGCACAAAGGAGCAAAGACAAGCAGCGCAGCTTGATGCGTAGTAAAAAAAATAATAAATAGACAACTGTTCGACCTCATTAGAAATAAAAACCCAAAAGATTAGATAGACAAACAAACAAACACATAAATGTGGAGAGAAGGGCAGTGCGCGCAGGAGCAAAGGTAAACATCAGACAGACCTGAATCCTTATCTTTACAAGGTCGACCTCAGAACTTTGTTCAGTTTGTCTCGGTGACGGATAATGGAAGGAAGGGCAGGCAACTGGTCGACTTCTTTAAATAAACAAATAAAAAATAACATAAACTCTCAGGAATAGATAAATAATAACAAAAAATTGGAAAGTGGAGAAAGCGAGAGCGCGCGAATGCACTCAAGCAAACACAAACAGCACAGCACGATGCGTATTTTTTTTAAAATTGACAAAATAAATCAAAAATAAATCAAAAATAAAAATTAGTGGAAAAGGCGAGAGTGCGCGAGCACACAGGAGCAAAGACAAGCAGTGCAGCTTGATGCGTAGTAAAAAAAATAATAAATAGACAACTGGTCGACCTCATTAGAAATAAAAACCCAAAAGATTAGATAGACAAACAAACAAACACATAAATGTGGAGAGAAGGGCAGTGCGCACAGGAGCAAAGGTAAACAGCAGACAGACCTGAATCCTTATCTTTACATGGTCGACTTCAGAACTTTGTTCAGTTTCTCTCGTTGACGGATAATGGAAGGAAGGGCAGGCAACTGGTCGACTTCTTTAAATAAACAAATAAAAAATAAGATAAACTCTCAGGAATAGATAAATAATAACAAAAAAATTGTAAAGTGGAGAAAGCGAGAGCGCGCGAATGCACTCAAGCAAACACAAACAGCACAGCACGATGCGTATTTTTTTAAATTGACAAAATAAATCAAAAATAAATCAAAAATAAAAATAAGTGGAAAAGGCGAGAGTGCGCGAGCACACAGGAGCAAAGACAAGCAGCGCAGCTTGATGCGTAGTAAAAAAAATAATAAATAGACAACTGGTCGACCTCATTAGAAATAAAAACCCAAAAGATTAGATAGACAAACAAACAAACACATAAATGTGGAGAGAAGGGCAGTGCGCGCAGGAGCAAAGGTAAACAGCAGACAGACCTGAATCCTTATCTTTACAAGGTCGACCTCAGAACTTTGTTCAGTTTGTCTCGGTGACGGATAATGGAAGGAAGGGCAGGCAACTGGTCGACTTCATTTAAATAAACAAATAAAAAAAGATAAACTCTCAGGAATAGATAAATAATAACAAAAAAATTGTAAAGTGGAGAAAGCGAGAGCGCGCGAATGCACTCAAGCAAACACAAACAGCACAGCACGATGCGTATTTTTTTTTAAATTGACAAAATAAATCAAAATTAAATCAAAAATAAAAATAAGTGGAAAAGGCGAGAGTGCGGGAGCACACAGGAGCAAAGACAAGCAGCGCAGCTTGATGCGTAGTAAAAAAAAATAATAAATAGACAACTGGTCGACCTCATTAGAAATAAAAACCCAAAAGATTAGATAGACAAACAAACAAACACATAATGTGGAGAGAAGGGCAGTGCGCGCAGGAGCAAAGGTAAACAGCAGACAGACCTGAATCCTTATCTTTACAAGGTCGACCTCAGAACTTTGTTCAGTTTGTCTCGGTGACGGATAATGGAAGGAAGGGCAGGCAACTGGTCGACTTCATTTAAATAAACAAATAAAAAATAAGATAAACTCTCAGGAATAGATAAATAATAACAAAAAAATTGTAAAGTAGAGAAAGCGAGCGCGCGAATGCACTCAAGCAAACACAAACAGCACAGCACGATGCGTATTTTTTTTAAAATTGACAAAATAAATAAAAAATAAATCAAAAATAAAAATAAGTGGAAAAGGCGAGAGTGCGCGAGCACACAGGAGCAAAGACAAGCAGCGCAGCTTGATGCGTAGTAAAAAAAATAATAAATAGACAAGTGGTCGACCTCATTAGAAATAAAAACCCAAAAGATTAGATACACATACAAACAAACACATAAATGTGGAGAGAATGGCAGTGTGCGCAGGAGCAAAGGTAAACAGCAGACAGACCTGAATCCTTATCTTTACAAGGTCGACCTCAGAATTTTTTCAGTTTGTCTCGATGACGGATAATGGAAGGAAGGGCAGGCAACCGGTCGACTTCATTTAAATAAACAAGTAAAAAATAAGATAATCTCTCAGGAATAGATAAATAATAACAAAAAATTGTAAAGTGGAGAAAGCGAGAGCGCGGGAATGCACTCAAGCAAACACAAACAGCACAGCACGATGCGTATTTTTTTTTAAATTGACAAAATAAATCAAAATTAACAAAAATATAAATACGTGGAAAAGGCGAGTGTGCGCGAGCACACAGGAGCAAAGACAAGCAGGGCAGCTTGATGCGTAGTAAAAAAAATAATAAATAGACAACTGGTCGACCTCATTAGAAATAAAAACACAAAAGATTAGATAGACAAACAAACAAACACATAAATGTGGAGAGAAGGGCAGTGCAAACAGGAGCAAAGGTAAACAGCAGACAGACCTGAATCCTTATCTTTACAAGGTCGACCTCAGAACTTTGTTCAGTTTGTCTCGGTGACGGATAATGGAAGGAAGGGCAGGCAACTGGTCGACTTCATTTAAACAAACAAATAAAAAATAAGATAAACTCTCAGGAATAGATAAATAATAACAAAAAATTGTAAAGTGGAGAAAGCGAGAGCGCGGGAATGCACTCAAGCAAACACAAACAGCACAGCACGATGCGTATTTTTTTTTAAATTGACAAAATAAATCAAAATTAAATCAAAAATATAAATACGTGGAAAAGGCGAGTGTGCGCGAGCACACAGGAGCAAAGACAAGCAGGGCAGCTTGATGCGTAGTAAAAAAAATAATAAATAGACAACTGGTCGACCTCATTAGAAATAAAAACCCGAAAGATTAGATAGACAAACAACAAACACATAAATGTGGATAGAAGGGCAGTGCGCGCAGGAGCAAAGGTAAACAGCAGACAGACCTTAATCCTTTTCTTTACAAGGTCGACCTCAGAACTTTGTACAGTTTGTCTCGGTGACGGATAATGGAAGGAAGGGCAGGCAACTGGTCGACTTCATTTAAATAAACAAATAAAAAATAAGATAAACTCTCAAGAATAGATAAATAATAACAAAAAAATTGTAAAGTGGAGAAAGAGAGAGCGCGCGAATGCACTCAAGCAAACACAAACAGCACAGCACGATGCGTATTTTTTTTAAATTGACAAAATAAATCAAAAATAAATCAAAAATAAAAATAAGTGGAAAAGGCGAGAGTGCGCGAGCACACAGGAGCAAAGACAAGCAGCGCAGCTTGATGCGTAGTAAAAAAAATAATAAATAGACAACTGGTCGACCTCATTAGAAATAAAAACCCAAAACATTAGATAGACAAACAAACAAACACATAAATGTGGAGAGAAGGGCAGTACGCGCAGGAGCAAAGGTAAACAGCAGACAGACCTGAATCCTTATCTTTACAAGGTCGACCTCAGAACTTTGTTCAGTTTGTCTCGGTGACGGATAATGGAAGGAAGGGCAGGCAACTGGTCGACTTCATTTAAATAAACAAATAAAAAATAAGATAAACTCTCAGGAATAGATAAATAATAACAAAAAAATTGTAAAGTGGAGAAAGCGAGAGCGCGCGAATGCACTCAAGCAAACACAAACAGCACAGCACGATGCGTAATTTTTTTTAAAATTGACACAATAAAACAAAAATAAATCAAAAATAAAAATAAGTGGAAAAGGCGAGAGTGCGCGAGCACACAGGAGCAAAGACAAGCAGCGCAGCTTGATGCGTAGTAAAAAAAATAATAAATAGACAACTGGTCGACCTCATTAGAAATAAAATCCCAAAAGATTAGATAGACAAACAAACAAACACATCAATGTGGAGAGAAGGGCAGTGCGCGCAGTAGCAAAGGTAAACAGCAGACAGACATGAATCCTTATCTTTACAAGGTCGACCTCAGAACTTTGTTCAGTTTGTCTCGGTGACGGATAATGGAAGGAAGGGCAGGCAACTGGTCGACTTCATTTAAATAAACAAATAAAAAATAACATAAACTCTCAGGAATAGATAAATAATAACAAAAAAATTGTAAAGTAGACAAAGCGAGAGCGCGCGAATGCACTCAAGCAAACACAAACAGCACAGCACGATGCGTATATTTTTTAAAATTGACAAAATAAATCAAAATAAAATCAAAAATAAAAATAAGTGGAAAAGGCGAGAGTGCGCGAGCACACAGGAGCAAAGACAAGCAGCGCAGCTTGATGCGTGTTAAAAAAAAATAATAAATAGACAACTGGTCGACCTCATTAGAAATAAAATCCCAAAAGATTAGATAGAAAAACAAACAAACACATAAATGTGGACAGAAGGGCAGTGCGCGCAGGAGCAAAGGTAAACAGCAGACAGACCTGAATCCTTATCTTTACAAGGTCGACCTCAGAACTTTGTTCAGTTTGTCTCGGTGACGGATAATGGAAGGAAGGGCAGGAAACTGGTCGACTTCATTTAAATAAACAAATAAAAAATAAGATAAACTCTCAGGAATAGATAAATAATAACAAAAAAATTGTAAAGTGGAGAAAGCGAGAGCGCGCGAATGCACTCAAGCAAACACAAACAGCACAGCACGATGCGTATTTTTTTTAAAATTGACAAAATAAATCAAAAATAAATCAAAAATAAAAATAAGTGGAAAAGGCGAGAGTGCGCGAGCACACAGGAGCAAAGACAAGCAGGGCAGCTTGATGCGTAGTAAAAAAAATATTAAATAGACAACTGGTCGACCTCATTAGAAATAAAATCCCAAAAGATTAGATAGACAAACAAACAAACACATAAATGTGGAGAGAAGGGCAGTGCGCACAGGAGCAAAGGTAAACAGCAGACAGACCTGAATCCTTATCTTTACAAGGTCGACTTCAGAACTTTTTCAGTTTCTCTCGGTGACGGATAATGGAAGGAAGGGCAGGCAACTGGTCGACTTCATTTAAATAAACAAATAAAAAATAAGATAAACTCTCAGGAATAGATAAATAATAACAAAAAAATTGTAAAGTGGACATAGCGAGAGCGCGCGAATGCACTCAAGCAAACACAAACAGCACAGCACGATGCGTATTTTTTTTTAAATTGACAAAATAAATCAAAAATAAATCAAAAATAAAAATAAGTGGAAAAGGCGAGAGTGCGTGAGCACACAGGAGCAAAGACAAGCAGCGCAGCTTGATGCATAGTAAAAAAAATAATAAATAGACAACTGGTCGACCTCATTAGAAATAAAAACCCAAAAGATTTGATAGACAAACAAACAAACACATAAATGTGGAGAGATGGGCAGTGCGCGCAGGAGCTAAGGTAAGCAGCAGACAGACCTGAATCCTTATCTTTACAAGGTCGACCTCAGAACTTTGTTCAGTTTGTCTGGGTGACGGATAAGGAAGGAAGGGCAGGCAACTGGTCGACTTCATTTAAATAAACAAATAAAAAATAAGATAAACACTCAGGAATAGATAAATAATAACAAAAAAATTGTAAAGTGGAATAAGCCAGAGCGCGCGAATGCACTCAAGCAAACACAAACAGCACAGCACGATGCGTATTTTTTTTTAAAATTGACAAAATAAATCAAAAATAAATCAAAAATAAAAATAAGTGGAAAAGGCGAGAGTGGGCGAGCACACAGGAGCAAAGACAAGAAGCGCAGCTTGATGCGTAGTAAAAAAAAATAATAAATAGACAACTGGTCAACCTCATTAGAAATAAAAACCCAAAAGATTAGATAGACAAACAAACAAACACATAAATGTGGAGAGAAGGGCAGTGCGCGCAGGGGCAAAGGTAAACAGCAGACAGACCTGAATCCTTATCTTTACAAGGTCGACCTCAGAACTTTGTTCAGTTTGTCTCGGTGACGGATAATGGAAGGAAGGGCAGGCAACTGGTCGACTTCATTTAAATAAACAAATAAAAAATTAGATAAACTCTCAGGAATAGATAAATAATAACAAAAAAATTCTAAAGTGGAGAAAGCGAGAGCGCGCGAATGCACTCAAGCAAACACAAACAGCACAGCACGATGCGTATTTTTTTTTTAAATTGACAAAATAAATCAAAAATAAAAATAAGTGGAAAAGGCGAGAGTGCGCGAGCACACAGGATCAAAGACAAGCAGCGCAGCTTGATGCGTAGTAAAAAAAAATAATAAATAGACAACTGGTCGACCTCATTAGAAATAAAACCCAAAATATTAGATAGACAAACAAACAAACACATTAATGTGGAGAGAAGGGCAGTGCGCGCAGGAGCAAAGGTAAACAGCAGACAGACCTGAATCCTTATCTTTACAAGGTCGACCTCAGAAATTTGTTCAGTTTGTCTCGGTGACGGATAATGGAAGGAAGGGAGGAAACTGGTCGACTTCTTTTAAATAAACAAATAAAAAATAAGATAAACTCTCAGGAATAGATAAATAATAACAAAAAAATTGTAAAGTGCACAAAGCGAGAGCGCGCGAATGCACTCAAGCAAACACAAACAGCACAGCACGATGCGTATTTTTTTTATATTGACAAAATAAATCAAAAATAAATCAAAAATAACAATAAGTGGAAAAGGCGAGAGTGCGCGAGCACACAGGAGCAAAGACAAGCAGCGCAGCTTGATGCGTAGTAAAAAAAAATAATAAATAGACAACTGGTCGACCTCATTAGAAATAAAAACCCAAAAGATTAGATAGACAAACAAACAAACACATAAATGTGGAGCGAAGGGCAGTGCGCGCAGGAGCAAAGGTAAACAGCAGACAGACCTGAATCCTTATCTTTACAAGGTCGACCTCAGAACTTTGTTCAGTTTGTCTCGGTGATGGATAATGGAAGGAAGGGCAGGCAACTGGTCGACTTCATTTAAATAAACAAATAAAAAATAAGATAAACTCTCAGGAATAGATAAATAATAACAAAAAAATTGTAAAGTGGAGAAAGCGAGAGTGCGCGAATGCACTCAAGCAAACACAAACAGCACAGCACGATGCGTATTTTTTTTTAAATTGACAAAATAAATCAAAATTAAATCAAAATAAAAATAAGTGGAAAAGGCGAGAGTGCGCGAGCACACAGGAGCAAAGACAAGCAGCGCAGCTTGATGCGTAGTAAAAAAAATAATAAATAGACAACTGGTCGACCTCATTAGAAATAAAAACCAAAAGATTAGATAGACAAACAAACAAACACAGTAATGTGGAGAGAAGGGCAGTGCGCGCAGGAGCTAATGTAAACAGCAGACAGACCTGAATCCTTATCTTTACAAGGTCGACCTAAGAACTTTGTTCAGTTTGTCTCGGTGACGGATAATGGAAGGAAGGGCAGGCAACTGGTCGACTTCATTTAAATAAACAAATAAAAAATAAGATAAACTCTCAGGAATAGATAAATAATAACCAAAAATTGTAAAGTGGAGAAAGCGAGAGCGCGGGAATGCACTCAAGCAAACACAAACAGCACAGCACGATGCGTATTTTTTTTTAAATTGACAAAATAAATCAAAAATTAATCAAAAATAAAAATTAGTGGAAAAGGCGAGAGTGCGCGAGCACACAGGAGCAAAGACAAGCAGCGCAGCTTGATGCGTAGTAAAAAAAATAATAAATAGACAACTGGTCGACCTCATTAGAAATAAAAACCCAAAAGATTAGATAGACAAACAAACAAACACATAAATGTGGAGAGAAGGGCAGTGCGCGCAGGAGCAAAGGTAAACAGCAGACAGACCTGAATCCTTATCTTTCAAGGTCGACCTCAGAACTTTGTTCAGTTTGTCTCGGTGACGGATAATGGAAGGAAGGGCAGGAAACTGGTCGACTTCATTTAAATAAACAAATAAAAAATAAGATAAACTCTCAGGAATAGATAAATAATAACAAAAAAATTGTAAAGTGGAGAAAGCGAGAGCGCGCGAATGCACTCAAGCAAACACAAACAGCACAGCACGATGCGTATTTTTTTTAAAATTGACAAAATAAATCAAAAATAAATCAAAAATAAAAATAAGTGGAAAAGGCGAGAGTGCGCGAGCACACAGGAGCAAAGACAAGCAGGGCAGCTTGATGCGTAGTAAAAAAAATATTAAATAGACAACTGGTCGACCTCATTAGAAATAAAATCCCAAAAGATTAGATAGACAAACAAACAAACACATAAATGTGGAGAGAAGGGCAGTGCGCACAGGAGCAAAGGTAAACAGCAGACAGACCTGAATCCTTATCTTTACAAGGTCGACTTCAGAACTTTTTTCAGTTTCTCTCGGTGACGGATAATGGAAGGAAGGGCAGGCAACTGGTCGACTTCATTTAAATAAACAAATAAAAAATAAGATAAACTCTCAGGAATAGATAAATAATAACAAAAAAATTTTAAAGTGGACATAGCGAGAGCGCGCGAATGCACTCAAGCAAACACAAACAGCACAGCACGATGCATATTTTTTTTTTTAAAATTGACAAAATAATCAAAAATAAATCAAAAATAAAAATAAGTGGAAAAGGCGAGAGTGGGCGAGCACACAGGAGCAAAGACAAGCAGCGCAGCTTGATGCGTAGTAAAAAAAAATAATAAATAGACAACTGGTCAACCTCATTAGAAATAAAAACCCAAAAGATTAGATAGACAAACAAACAAACACATAAATGTGGAGAGAAGGGCAGTGCGCGCAGGGGCAAAGGTAAACAGCAGACAGACCTGAATCCTTATCTTTACAAGGTCGACCTCAGAACTTTGTTCAGTTTGTCTCGGTGACGGATAATGGAAGGAAGGGCAGGAAACTGGTCGACTTCATTTAAATAAACAAATAAAATATAAGATAAACTCTCAGGAATAGATAAATAATAACAAAAAATTGTAAAGTGGAGAAAGCGAGAGCGCGCGAATGCACTCAAGCAAACACAAACAGCACAGCACGATGCGTATTTTTTTTTTAAATTGACAAAATAAATCAAAAATAAAATAAGTGGAAAAGGCGAGAGTGCGCGAGCACACAGGAGCAAAGACAAGCAGCGCAGTTTGATGCGTAGTAAAAAAAAATAATAAATAGACTACTGGTCGACCTCATTAGAAATAAAAACCCAAAATATTAGATAGACAAACAAACAAACACATTAATGTGGAGAGAAGGGCAGTGCGCGCAGGAGCAAAGGTAAACAGCAGACAGACCTGAATCCTTATCTTTACAAGGTCGACCTCAGAACTTTGTTCAGTTTGTCTCTGTGACGGATAATGGAAGGAAGGGAGGAAACTGGTCGACTTCATTTAAATAAACAAATAAAAAATAAGATAAACTCTCAGGAATAGATAAATAATAACAAAAAATTGTAAAGTGCACAAAGCAAGAGCGCGCGAATGCACTCAAGCAAACACAAAAAGCACAGCACGATGCGTATTTTTTTTATATTGACAAAATAAATCAAAAATAAATCAAAAATAACAATAAGTGGAAAAGGCGAGAGTGCGCGAGCACACAGGAGCAAAGACAAGCAGCGCAGCTTGATGCGTAGTAAAAAAAATAATAAATAGACAACTGGTCGACCTCATTAGAAATAAAATCCCAAAAGATTAGATAGACAAACAAACAAACACATAAATGTGGAGAGAAGGGCAGTGCGCACAGGAGCAAAGGTAAACAGCAGACAGACCTGAATCCTTATCTTTACAAGGTCGACTTCAGAACTTTGTTCAGTTTCTCTCGGTGACGGATAATGGAAGGAAGGGCAGGCAACTGGTCGACTTCATTTAAATAAACAAATAAAAAATAAGATAAACTCTCAGGAATAGATAAATAATAACAAAAAAATTGTAAAGTGGACATAGCGAGAGCGCGCGAATGCACTCAAGAAAACACAAACAGCACAGCACGATGCGTATTTTTTTTTAAATTGACAAAAATAAATCAAAAATAAATCAAAATAAAAATAAGTGGAAAAGGCGAGAGTGCGTGAGCACACAGGAGCAAAGACAAGCAGCGCAGCTTGATGCATAGTAAAAAAAATAATAAATAGACAACTGGTCGACCTCATTAGAAATAAAATCCCAAAAGATTAGATAGACAAACAAACAAACACATAAATGTGGAGAGATGGGCAGTGCGCGCAGGAGCTAAGGTAAGCAGCAGACAGACCTGAATCCTTATCTTTGCAAGGTCGACCTCAGAACTTTGTTCAGTTTGTCTGGGTGACGGATAAGGAAGGAAGGGCAGGCAACTGGTCGACTTCATTTAAATAAACAAATAAAAAATAAGATAAACTCTCAGGAATAGATAAATAATAACAAAAAAATTGGAAAGTGGAATAAGCGAGAGCGCGCGAATGCACTCAAGCAAACACAAACAGCACAGCACGATGCGTATTTTTTTTAAAATTGACAAAATAAATCAAAAATAAATCAAAATAAAAATAAGTGGAAAAGGCCAGAGTGGGCGAGCACACAGGAGCAAAGACAAGCAGCGCAGCTTGATGCGTAGTAAAAAAAAATAATAAATAGACAACTGGTCAACCTCATTAGAAATAAAAACCCAAAAGATTAGATAGACAAACAAACAAACACATAAATGTGGAGAGAAGGGCAGTGCGCGCAGGGGCAAAGGTAAACAGCAGACAGACCTGAATCCTTATCTTTACAAGGTCGACCTCAGAACTTTGTTCAGTTTGTCTCGGTGACGGATAATGGAAGGAAGGGCAGGCAACTGGTCGACTTAATTTAAATAAACAAATAAAAAATAAGATAAACTCTCAGGAATAGATAAATAATAACAAAAAAATTGTAAAGTGGAGAAAGCGAGAGCGCGCAAATGCACTCAAGCAAACACAAACAGCACAGCACGATGCGTATTTTTTTTAAATTGACAAAATAAATCAAAAATAAATCAAAATAAAAATAAGTGGAAAAGGCGAGAGTGCGCGAGCACACAGGAGCAAAGACAAGCAGCGCAGCTTGATGCGTAGTAAAAAAAATAATAAATAGACCACTGGTCGACCTCATTAGAAATAAAAACCCAAAAGATTAGATAGACAAACAATCAAACACATAAATGTGGAGAGAAGGCAGTGCGCGCAGGAGCAAAGGTAAACAGCAGACAGACCTGAATCCTTATCTTTACAAGGTCGACCTCAGAACTTTGTTCAGTTTGTCTCGGTGACGGATAATGGAAGGAAGGGCAGGCAACTGGTCGACTTCATTTAAATAAACAAATAAAAAATTAGATAAACTCTGAGGAATAGATAAATAATAACAAAAAAAATTCTAAAGTGGAGAAAGCGAGAGCGGGCGAATGCACTCAAGCAAACACAAACAGCACAGCACGATGCGTATTTTTTTTTTAAATTGACAAAATAAATCAAAAATAAAAATAAGTGGAAAAGGCGAGAGTGCGCGAGCACACAGGAGCAAAGACAAGCAGCGCAGCTTGATGCGTAGTAAAAAAAATAATAAATAGACAACTGGTCGACCTCATTAGAAATAAAAACCCAAAATATTAGATAGACAAACAAACAAACACATTAATGTGGAGAGAAGGGCAGTGCGCGCAGGAACAAAGGTAAACAGCAGACAGACCTGAATCCTTATCTTTACAAGGTCGACCTCAGAACTTTGTTCAGTTTGTCTCGGTGACGGATAATGGAAGGAAGGGAGGAAACTGGTCGACTTCATTTAAATAAACAAATAAAAAATAAGATAAACTCTCAGGAATAGATAAATAATAACAAAAAAATTGTAAAGTTCACAAAGCGAGAGCGCGCGAATGCACTCAAGCAAACACAAACAGCACAGCACGATGCGTATTTTTTTTTATATTGACAAAATAAATCAAAAATAAATCAAAAATAACAATAAGTGGAAAAGGCGAGAGTGCGCGAGCACACAGGAGCAAAGACAAGCAGCGCAGCTTGATGCGTAGTAAAAAAAATAATAAATAGACA
>NW_025958286.1:0-51561 GCF_023159225.1 Perognathus longimembris pacificus | reverse complement strand
AGAAAAGGGCAGTGCGCGCAGGAGCAAAGGTAAACAGCAGACAGACCTGAATCCTTATCTTTACAAGGTCGACCTCAGAACTTTGTTCAGTTTGTCTCGGTGACGGATAATGGAAGGAAGTGCAGGCAACTGGTCGACTTCATTAAAATAAACAAATAAAAAATAAGATAAACTCTCAGGAATAGATAAATAATAAGAAAAAAATTGTAAAGTGGAGAAAGCGAGAGCGCGCGAATGCACTCAAGCAAACACAAACAGCACAGCACGATGCGTATTTTTTTTTTAAAATTGACAAAATAAATCAAAAATAAAAATAAGTGGAAAAGGCGAGAGTGCGCGAGCACACAGGAGCCAAGACAAGCAGCGCAGCTTGATGCGTAGTAAAAAAAATAATAAATAGACAACTGGTCGACCTCATTAGAAATAAAAACCCAAAAGATTAGATAGACAAACAAACAAACACATAAATGTGGAGAGAAGGGCAGTGCGCGCAGGAGCAAAGGTAAACAGCAGACAGACCTGAATCCTTATCTTTACAAGGTCGACCTCAGAACTTTGTTCAGTTTGTCTCGGTGACGGATAATGGAAGGAAGGGCAGGCAACTGGTCGACTTCATTTAAATAAACAAAAAATAAGATAAACTCTCAGGAATAGATAAATAATAACAAAAAAATTGTGAAGTGCAGAAAGCGAGAGCGCGCGAATGCACTCAAGCAAACACAAACAGCACAGCACGATGCGTATTTTTTTTAAATTGACAAAATAAATCAAAAATAAATCAAAAATAAAAATAAGTGGAAAAGGCGAGAGTGCGCGAGCACACAGGAGCAAAGACAAGCAGCGCAGCGTGATGCGTAGTAAAAAAAATAATAAATAGACAACTGGTCGACCTCATTAGAAATAAAAACCCAAAAGATTAGTTAGACAAACAAACAAACACATAAATGTGGAGAGAAGGGCAGTGCGCGCAGGAGCAAAGGTAAACAGCAGACAGACCTGAATCCTTAGCTTTACAAGGACGACCTCAGAACTTTGTTCAGTTTGTCTCGGTGACGGATAATGGAAGGAAGGGCAGGCAACTGGTCGACTTCATTCAAATAAACAAATAAAAAATAAGATAAACTCTCAGGAATAGATAAATAATAACTAAAAAATTGTAAAGTGGAGAAAGCGAGAGCGCGCGAATGCACTCAAGCAAACACAAACAGCACAGCACGATGCGTATTTTTTTTTAAAATTGACAAAATAAATCAAAAATAAATCAAAAATAAAAATAAGTGGAAAAGGCGAGAGTGCGCGAGCACACACGAGCAAAGACAAGCAGCGCAGCTTGATGCGTAGTAAAAAAAATAATAAATAGACAACGGGTCGACCTCATTAGAAATAAAAACCCAAAAGATTAGATAGACAAACAAACAAACACATAAATGTGGAGAGAAGGGCAGTGCGCGTAGGAGCAAAGGTAAACAGCAGACAGACCTGAATCCTTATCTTTACAAGGTCGACCTCAGAAATTTGTTCAGTTTGTCTCGGTGACGGATAATGGAAGGAAGGGCAGGCAACTGGTCGACTTCATTTAAATAAACAAATAAAAAATAAGATAAACTCTCAGAAATAGATAAATAATAACAAAAAAATTGTAAAGTGGAGAAAGCGAGAGAGCGCGAATGCACTCAAGCAAACACAAACAGCACAGCACGATGCGTATTTTTTTTTAAATTGACAAAATAAATCAAAAATAAATCAAAAATAAAAATAAGTGGAAAAGGCGAGAGTGCGCGAGCACACAGGAGCAAAGACAAGCAGCGCAGCTTGATGCATAGTAAAAAAAATAATAAATAGACAACTGGTCGACCTCATTAGAAATAAAAACCCAAAAGATTAGATAGACAAACAAACAAACACATAAATGTGGAGAGAAGGGCAGTGCGCGCAGGAGCAAAAGTAAACAGCAGACAGACCTGAATCCTTATCTTTACAAGGTCGTCCTCAGAACTTTGTTCAGTTTGTCTCGGTGACGGATAATGGAAGGAAGGGCAGGCAACTGGTCGACTTCATTTAAATAAACAAATAAAAAATAAGATAAACTCTCAGGAATAGATAAATAATAACAAAAAAATTGTAAAGTGGAGAAGGCAAGAACGCGCGAATGCACTCAAGCAAACACAAACAGCAAAGTACGATGCGTATTTTTTTTTAAATTGACAAAATAAATCAAAAATAAATCAAAAATAACAATAAGTGGAAAATGCGAGAGTGCGCGAGCACACAGGAGCAAAGACAAGCAGCGCAGCTTGATGCGTAGTAAAAAAAATAATAAATACACAACTGGTCGACCTCATTAGAAATAAAAACCCAAAAGATTAGATAGACAAACAAACAAACACATAAATGTGGAGAGAAGGGCAGTGCGCGCAGGAGCAAAGGTAAACAGCAGACAGACCTGAATCCTTATCTTTACAAGGTCGACCTCAGAACTTTGTTCAGTTCGTCTCGGTGACGGATAATGGAAGGAAGGGCAGGCAACTGGTCGACTTCATTTAAATAAACAAATAAAAAATAAGATAAACTCTCAGGAATAGATAAATAATAACAAAAAAATTGTAAAGTGCAGAAAGCCAGAGCGCGCGAATGCACTCAAGCAAACACAAACAGCACAGCACGATGCGTATTTTTTTTTAAAATTCACAAAATAAATCAAAAATAAATCAAAAATAAAAATAAGTGGAAAAGGCGAGAGTGCGCGAGCACACAGGAGCAAAGACAAGCAGCGCAGCTTGATGCGTAGTAAAAAAAATAATAAATAGACAACTGGTCGACCTCATTAGAAATAAAAACCCAAAAGATTAGATAGACAAACAAACAAACACATAAATGTGGAGAGAAGGGCAGTGCGCGCAGGAGCAAAAGTAAACAGCAGACAGACCTGAATCCTTATCTTTACAAGGTCGACCTCAGAACTTTGTTCAGTTTGTCTCGGTGACGGATAATGGAAGGAAGGGCAGGCAACTGGTCGACTTCATTTAAATAAACAAATAAAAAATAAGATAAACTCTCAGGAATAGATAAATAATAACAAAAAAATTGTAAAGTGGAGGAAGCGAGAGCGCGCGAATGCACTCAAGCAAACACAAACAGCACAGCACGATGCATATTTTTTTTTAATTGACAAAATAAATCAAAAATAAATCAAAAATAAAAATAAGTGGAAAAGGCGAGAGTGCGCGAGCACACGGGAGCAAAGACAAGGAGCGCAGCTTGATGCGTAGTAAAAAAAATAATAAATAGACAACTGGTCGACCCCATTAGAAATAAAAACCCAAAAGATTAGATAGACAAACAAACAAACCCATAAATGTGGAGAGAAGGGCAGTGCGCGCAGGAGCAAAGGTAAACAGCAGACAGACTTGATTCCTTATCTTTACAAGGTCGACCTCAGAACTTTGTTCAGTTTGTCTCGGTGACGGAAAATGGAAGGAAAGGCAGGCAACTGGTCGACTTCATTTAAATAAACAAATAAAAAATAAGATAAACTCTCAGGAATAGATAAATAATAACAAAAAATTTGTAAAGTGGAGAAAGCGAGAGCGCGCGAATGCACTCAAGCAAACACAAACAGCACAGCACGATGCGTATTTTTTTTAAATTGACAAAATAAATCATAAATAAATCAAAAATATAAATAAGTGGAAAAGGCGAGAGTCCGCGAGCACACAGGAGCAAAGACAAGCAGCGCAGCTTGATGCGTAGTAAAAAAAAATAATAAATACACAACTGGTCGACCTCATTAGAAATAAAAACCCAAAAGATTAGATAGACAAACAAACAAACACATAAATGTGGAGAGAAGGGCAGTGCGCGCAGGAGCAAAGGTAAACAGCAGACAGACCTGAATCCTTATCTTTACAAGGTCGACCTCAGAACTTTGTTCAGTTTGTCTCGGTGACGGATAATGGAAGGAAGGGCAGGCAACTGGTCGACTTCATTTAAATAAACAAATAAAATATAAGATAAACTCTCAGGAATAGATAAATAATAACAAAGAAATTGTAAAGTGGAGAAAGCGAGAGCGCACGAATGCACTCAAGCAAACACAAACAGCACAGCACGATGCGTATTTTTTTTTTAAATTGACAAAATAAATCAAAAACAAAAATAAGTGGAAAAGGCGAGAGTGCGCGAGCACACAGGAGCAAAGACAAGCAGCGCAGCTTGATTCGTAGTAAAAAAAATAATAAATACACAACTGGTCGACCTCATTAGAAATAAATACCCAAAAGATTAGATAGACAAACAAACAAACACATAAATGTGGAGAGAAGGGCAGTGCGCGCAGGAGCAAAAGTAAACAGCAGACAGACCTGAATCCTTATCTTTACAAGGACGACCTCAGAACTTTGTTCAGTTTGTCTTCTGTGACGGATAATGGAAGGAAGTGCAGGCAACTGGTCGACTTCATTTAAATAAACAAATAAAAAATAAGATAAACTCTCAGGAATAGAAAAATAATAACAAAAAAATTGTAAAGTGGAGAAAGCGAGAGCGCGCGAATGCACTCAAGCAAACACAAACAGCACAGCACGATGCGTATTTTTCTTTAAATTGACAAAATAAATCAAAAATAAATCAAAAATAAAAATAAGTGGAAAAGGCGAGAGTGCGCGAGCACACAGGAGCAAAGACAAGCAGCGCAGCTTGATGCGTAGTAAAAAAATAATAAATAGACAACGGGTCGTCCTCATTAGAAATAAAAACCCAAAAGATTAGATAGACAAACAAACAAACACATAAATGTGGAGAGAATGGCAGTGGGCGCAGGAGCAAAGGTAACAAGCAGACAGTCCTGAATCCATATATTTACAAGGGCGACCTCAGAACTTTGTTCAGTTTGTCTCGGTGACGGATAATTTAAGGAAGGGCAGGCAACTGGTCGACTTCATTTAAATAAACAATTAAAAAAAAGGATAAACTCTCAGGAATAGATTAATAATAACAAAAAAATAGTAAACTGGAGAAAGCGAGAGCCCGCGAATGCACTCAAGCAAACACAAACAGCACAGCACGATGCGTATTTTTTTTAAAAATTGACAAAATAAATCAAAAATAAATCAAAAATAAAAATAAGTGGAAAAGGCGAGAGTGTGCGAGCACACAGGAGCAAAGACAAGCAGCGCAGCTTGATGCGTAGTAAAAAAAATAATAAATAGACAACTGGTCGACCTCATTAGAAATAAAAACCCAAAAGATTAGATAGACAAACAAACAAACACATAAATGTGGAGAGAAGGGCAGTGCACGCAGGAGCAAAAGTAAAGAGCAGACAGACCTGAATCCTTATATTTACAAGGTCGACCTCAGAACTTTGTTCAGTTTGTCTCGGTGACGGATAATGGAAGGAAGGGCAGGCAACTGGTCGACTTCATTTAAATAAACAAATAAAAAATAAGATAAACTCTCAGGAATAGATAAATAATAACAAAAAAATTGTAAAGTGGAGGAAGCGAGAGCGCGCGAATGCACTCAAGCAAACACAAACAGCACAGCACGATGCGTATTTTTTTTAAATTGACAAAATAAATCAAAAATAAATCAAAAATAAAAATAAGTGGAAAAGGCGAGAGTGTGCGAGCACACGGGAGCAAAGACAAGCAGCGCAGCTTGATGCGTAGTAAAAAAAATAATAAATAGACAACTGGTCGACCTCATTAGAAATAAAAACCCAAAAGATTAGATAGACAAACAAACAAACACATAAATGTGGAGAGAAGGGCAGTGCGCGCAGGAGCAAAGGTAAACAGCAGACAGACCTGAATCCTCATCTTTACAAGGTCGACCTCAGAACTTTGTTCAGTTTGTCTCGGTGACGGATAATGGAAGGAAGGGCAGGCAACTGGTCGACTTCATTTAAATAAACAAATAAAAAATAAGATAAACTCTCAAGAATAGATAAATAATAAGAAAAAAATTGTAAAGTGGAGAAAGCGAGAGTGCGCGAATGCACTCAAGCAAACACAAACAGCACAGCACGATGCGTATTTTTTTTTAAAATTGACAAAATAAATCAAAAATAAAAATAAGTAGAAAAGGCGAGAGTGCGCGAGCACACAGGAGCAAAGTCAAGCAGCGCAGCTTAAAGCGTAGTAAAAAAAATAATAAATAGACAACTGGTCGACCTCATTAGAAATAAAAACCCAAAAGATTAGATAGACAAACAAACAAACATATAAATGTGGAGCGAAGGGCAGTGCGCGCAGGAGCAAAGGTAAACAGCAGACAGACCTGAATCCTTATCTTTACAAGGTCGACCTCAGAACTTTGTTCAGTTTGTCTCGGTGACGGATAATGGAAGGAAGGGCAGGCAACTGGTAGAATTCATTTAAATAAACAATTAAAAAAATGATAAACTCTCAGGAATAGATAAATAATAACAAAAAATTGTAAAGTGGAGAAAGCGAGAGTGCGCGAATGCACTCAAGCAAACACAAACAGCACAGCACGATGCGTATTTTATTTTTAAAATTGACAAAATAAATCAAAAATAAATCAAAAATATAAATAAGTGGAAAAGGCGAGAGTGCGCGAGCACACAGGAGCAAAGACAAGCAGCGCAGCTTGATGCGTTGTAAAAAAAATAATAAATAGACAACTGGTCGACCTCATTAGAAATAAAAACCCAAAAGATTAGATAGACAAACAAACAAACACATAAATGTGGAGAGAAGGGCAGTGCGCGCAGGAGCAAAGGTAAACAGCAGACAGACCTGAATCCTTATCTTTACAAGGTCGACCTCAGAACTTTGTTCAGTTTGTCTCGGTGACGGATAATGGAAGGAAGTGCAGGCAACTGGTCGACTTCATTAAAATAAACAAATAAAAAATAAGATAAACTCTCAGGAATAGATAAATAATAAGAAAAAAATTGTAAAGTGGAGAAAGCGAGAGCGCGCGAATGCACTCAAGCAAACAAAAACAGCACAGCACGATGCGTATTTTTTTTTAAAATTGACAAAATAAATCAAAAATAAAAATAAGTGGAAAAGGCGAGAGTGCGCGAGCACACAGGAGCAAAGACAAGCAGCGCAGCTTGATGCGTAGTAAAAAAAATAATAAATAGACAACTGGTCGACCTCATTAGAAATAAAAACCCAAAAGATTAGATAGACAAACAAACAAACACATAAATGTGGAGAGAAGGGCAGTGCGCGCAGGAGCAAAGGTAAACAGCAGACAGACCTGAATCCTTATCTTTACAAGGTCGACCTCAGAACTTTGTTCAGTTTGTCTCGGTGACGGATAATGGAAGGAAGGGCAGGCAACTGGTCGACTTCATTTAAATAAACAAAAAATAAGATAAACTCTCAGGAATAGATAAATAATAACAAAAAAATTGTAAAGTACAGAAAGCGAGAGCGCGCGAATGCACTCAAGCAAACACAAACAGCAAAGCACGATGCGTATTTTTTTTTAATTGACAAAATAAATCAAAAATAAATCAAAAATAAAAATAAGTGGAAAAGGCGACAGTGCGCGAGCACACAGGAGCAAAGACAAGCAGCGCAGCTTGATGCGTAGTAAAAAAAATAATAAATAGACAACTGGTCGACCTCATTAGAAATAAAAACCCAAAAGATTAGATAGACAAACAAACAAACACATAAATGTGGAGAGAAGGGCAGTGCGCGTAGGAGCAAAGGTAAACAGCCGACAGACCTGAGTCCTTATCTTTACAAGGTCGACCTCAGAAATTTGTTCAGTTTGTCTCGGTGACGGATAATGGAAGGAAGGGCAGGAAACTGGTCGACTTCATTTAAATAAACAAATAAAAAATAAGATAAACTCTCAGGAATAGATAAATAATATCAAAAAAATTGTAAAGTGCAGAAAGCGAGAGCGAGCGAATGCACTCAAGCAAACACAAACAGCACAGCACGATGCGTATTTTTTTTTAAAATTGACAAAATAAATCAAAAATAAACCAAAAATAAAAATAAGTGGAAAAGGCGAGAGTACGCGAGCACACAAGAGCAAAGACAAGCAGCGCAGCTTGATGCGTAGTAAAAAAAATAATAAATAGACAACTGGTCGACCTCATTAGAAATAAAAACCCAAAAGATTAGATAGACAAACAAACAAACACATAAATGTGGAGAAAAGGGCAGTGCGCGCAGGAGCAAAGGTAAACAGCAGACAGACCTGAATCCTTATCTTTACAAGGTCGACCTCAGAACTTTGTTCAGTTTGTCTCGGTGACGGATAATGGAAGGAAGTGCAGGCAACTGGTCGACTTCATTAAAATAAACAAATAAAAAATAAGATAAACTCTCAGGAATAGATAAATAATAAGAAAAAAATTGTAAAGTGGAGAAAGCGAGAGCGCGCGTATGCACTCAAGCAAACACAAACAGCACAGCACGATGCGTATTTTTTTTTAAAATTGACAAAATAAATCAAAAATAAAAATAAGTGGAAAAGGCGAGAGTGCGCGAGCACACAGGAGCAAAGACAAGCAGCGCAGCTTGATGCGTAGTAAAAAAAAATAATAAATAGACAACTGGTCGACCTCATTAGAAATAAAAACCCAAAAGATTAGATAGACAAACAAACAAACACATAAATGTGGAGAGAAGGGCAGTGCGCGCAGGAGCAAAGGTAAACAGCAGACAGACCTGAATCCTTCTCTTTACAAGGTCGACCTCAGAACTTTGTTCAGTTTGTCTCGGTGACGGATAATGGAAGGAAGGGCAGGCAACTGGTCGACTCCATTTAAATAAACAAAAAATAAGATAAACTCTCAGGAATAGATAAATAATAACAAAAAAATTGTAAAGTGCAGAAGCGAGAGCGCGCGAATCCACTCAAGCAAACACAAACAGCACAGCACGATGCGTATTTTTTTTAAATTGACAAAATAAATCAAAAATAAATCAAAAATAAAAATAAGTGGAAAAGGCGAGAGTGCGCGAGCACACACGAGCAAAGACAAGCAGCGCAGCTTGATGCGTAGTAAAAAAAATAATAAATAGACAACTGGTCGACCTCATTAGAAATAAAAACCCAAAAGATTAGATAGACAAACAAACAAACACATAAATGTGGAGAGAAGGGCAGTGCGCGCAGGAGCAAAGGTAAACAGCAGACAGACCTGAATCCTTAGCTTTACAAGGACGACCTCAGAACTTTGTTCAGTTTGTCTCGGTGACGGATAATGGAAGGAAGGGCAGGCAACTGGTCGACTTCATACAAATAAACAAATAAAAAATAAGATAAACTCTCAGGAATAGATAAATAATAACTAAAAAATTGTAAAGTGGAGAAAGGGAGAGCGCGGGAATGCACTCAAGCAAACACAAACAGCACAGCACGATGCGTATTTTTTTTTTAAAATTGACAAAATAAATCAAAAATAAATCAAAAATAAAAATAAGTGGAAAAGGCGAGAGTGCGCGAGCACACAGGAGCAAAGAGAAGCATCGCAGCTTGATGCGTATTAAAAAAAATGATAAATAGACAACTGGTCGACCTCATTAGAAATAAAAACCCAAAAGATTAGATAGACAAACAAACAAACACATAAATGTGGAGAGAAGGTCAGTGCGGGCAGGAGCAAAGGTAAACAGCAGACAGACCTGAATCCTTATCTTTACAAGGTCGACCTCAGAACTTTGTTCAGTTTGTTTCGGTAACGGATAATGGAAGGAAGGGCAGGCAACTGGTCGACTTCATTTAAATAAACAAATAAAAAATAGGATATACTCTCAGGAATAGATAAATAATAACAAAAAAATTGTATAGTGGAAAAAGCGAGAGCGCGCGAATGCACTCAAGCAAACACAAAGAGCACAGCACGATGCGTATTTTTTTTAAAAATTGACAAAATAAATCAAAAATACATCAAAAATAAAAATAAGTGGAAAAGTCGAGAGTGCGCGAGCACTCAGGAGCAAAGACAAGCAGCGCAGCTCGATGCGTAGTAAAAAAAATAATAAATAGACAACTGGTCCACCTCATTAGAAATAAAAACACAAAAGATTAGATAGACAAACAAACAAACACATAAATGTGGAGAGAAGGGCAGTGCGCGCAGGAGCAAAGGTAAACAGCAGACATACCTGAATCCTTATCTTTACAAGGTCGACCTCAGAACTTTGTTCAGTTTGTCTCGGTGACGCATAGTGGAAGGAAGGGCAGGCAACTTGTCGACTTCATTTAAATACACAAATAAAAAATAAGATAAACTCTCAGGAACAGATAAATAATAACAAAAAAATTGTGAAGTGGAGAAAGCGAGAGCCCGCGAATGCACTCAAGCAAACACAAACAGCACAGCACGATGCGTATTTTTTTTAAATTGACAAAATAAATCAAAAATAAATCAAAAATAAAAATAAGTGGAAAAGGCGAGAGTGCCCGAGCACACAGGAGCAAAGACAAGCAGCGCAGCTTGATGCGTAGTAAAAAAAATAATAAATAGACAACTGGTCAACCTCATTAGAAATAAAAACCCAAAAGATTAGATAGACAAACAAGCAAACACATAAATGTGGAGAGAAGGGCAGTGCGGGCAGGAGCAAAGGTAAACAGCAGACAGACCTGAATCCTTATCTTTACAAGGTCGACCTCAGAACTTTGTTCAGTTTGTCTCGGTGATGGATAATGGAAGGACCAGGCAACTGGTCGACTTCATTTAAATAAACAAATAAAAAGTAAGATAAACCCTCAGGAATAGATAAATAATAACAAAAAGATTGTAAAGTGGAGAAACCGAGAGCGCGCGAATGCACTCAAGCAAACACAAACAGCACAGCACGATGCGTATTTTTTTTAAATTGACAAAATAAATCAAAAATAAATCAAAAATAAAAATAAGTGGAAAAGGCGAGAGTGCGCGAGCACACAGGAGCAAAGACAAGCAGCGCAGCTTGATGCGTAGTAAAAAAAATAATAAATAGACAACTGGTCGACCTCATTAGAAATAAAAACCCAAAAGATTAGATAGACAAACAAACAAACACATAAATGTGGAGAGAAGGGCAGTGCGCGCAGGAGCAAAGGTAAACAGCAGACAGACCTGAATCCTTAGCTTTACAAGGACGACCTCAGAACTTTGTTCAGTTTGTCTCGGTGACGGATAATGGAAGGAAGGGCAGGCAACTGGTCGACTTCATACCAATAAACAAATAAAAAATAAGATAAACTCTCAGGAATAGATAAATAATAACTAAAAAATTGTAAAGTGGAGAAAGGGAGAGCGCGGGAATGCACTCAAGCAAACACAAACAGCACAGCACGATGCGTATTTTTTTTTAAAATTGACAAAATAAATCAAAAATAAATCAAAAATAAAAATAAGTGGAAAAGGCGAGAGTGCGCGAGCACACAGGAGCAAAGAGAAGCATCGCAGCTTGATGCGTATTAAAAAAAATGATAAATAGACAACTGGTCGACCTCATTAGAAATAAAAACCCAAAAGATTAGATAGACAAACAAACAAACACATAAATGTGGAGAGAAGGTCAGTGCGGGCAGGAGCAAAGGTAAACAGCAGACAGACCTGAATCCTTATCTTTACAAGGTCGACCTCAGAACTTTGTTCAGTTTGTTTCGGTAACGGATAATGGAAGGAAGGGCAGGCAACTGGTCGACTTCATTTAAATAAACAAATAAAAAATAGGATATACTCTCAGGAATAGATAAATAATAACAAAAAAATTGTATAGTGGAAAAAGCGAGAGCGCGCGAATGCACTCAAGCAAACACAAAGAGCACAGCACGATGCGTATTTTTTTTAAAAATTGACAAAATAAATCAAAAATACATCAAAAATAAAAATAAGTGGAAAAGTCGAGAGTGCGCGAGCACTCAGGAGCAAAGACAAGCAGCGCAGCTCGATGCGTAGTAAAAAAAATAATAAATAGACAACTGGTCCACCTCATTAGAAATAAAAACACAAAAGATTAGATAGACAAACAAACAAACACATAAATGTGGAGAGAAGGGCAGTGCGCGCAGGAGCAAAGGTAAACAGCAGACATACCTGAATCCTTATCTTTACAAGGTCGACCTCAGAACTTTGTTCAGTTTGTCTCGGTGACGCATAGTGGAAGGAAGGGCAGGCAACTTGTCGACTTCATTTAAATACACAAATAAAAAATAAGATAAACTCTCAGGAACAGATAAATAATAACAAAAAAATTGTGAAGTGGAGAAAGCGAGAGCCCGCGAATGCACTCAAGCAAACACAAACAGCACAGCACGATGCGTATTTTTTTTAAATTGACAAAATAAATCAAAAATAAATCAAAAATAAAAATAAGTGGAAAAGGCGAGAGTGCCCGAGCACACAGGAGCAAAGACAAGCAGCGCAGCTTGATGCGTAGTAAAAAAAATAATAAATAGACAACTGGTCAACCTCATTAGAAATAAAAACCCAAAAGATTAGATAGACAAACAAGCAAACACATAAATGTGGAGAGAAGGGCAGTGCGGGCAGGAGCAAAGGTAAACAGCAGACAGACCTGAATCCTTATCTTTACAAGGTCGACCTCAGAACTTTGTTCAGTTTGTCTCGGTGACGGATAATGGAAGGACCAGGCAACTGGTCGACTTCATTTAAATAAACAAATAAAAAGTAAGATAAACCCTCAGGAATAGATAAATAATAACAAAAAGATTGTAAAGTGGAGAAACCGAGAGCGCGCGAATGCACTCAAGCAAACACAAACAGCACAGCACGATGCGTATTTTTTATAAAATTGACAAAATAAATAAAAAATAAATCAAAAATAAAAATAAGTGGAAAAGGCGAGAGTGCGCGAGCACACAGGAGCAAAGACAAGCAGCGCAGCTTGATGCGTAGTAAAAAAAATAATAAATAGACAACTGGTCGACCTCATTAGAAATAAAAACCCAAAAGATTAGATAGACAAACAAACAAACACATAAATGTGGAGAGAAGGGCAGTGCGCGCAGGAGCAAAAGTAAACAGCAGACAGACCTGAATCCTTATATTTACAAGGTCGACCTCAGAACTTTGTTCAGTTTGTCTCGGTGACGGATAATGGAAGGAAGGGCAGGCAACTGGTCGACTTCATTTAAATAAACAAATAAAAAATAAGATAAACTCTCAGGAATAGATAAATAATAACAAAAAAATTGTAAAGTGGAGGAAGCGAGAGCGCGCGAATGCACTCAAGCAAACACAAACAGCACAGCACGATGCGTATTTTTTTTAAATTGACAAAATAAATCAAAAATAAATCAAAAATAAAAATAAGTGGAAAAGGCGACAGTGTGCGAGCACACGGGAGCAAAGACAAGCAGCGCAGCTTGATGCGTAGTAAAAAAAATAATAAATAGACAACTGGTCGACCTCATTAGAAATAAAAACCCAAAAGATTAGATAGACAAACAAACAAACACATAAATGTGGAGAGAAGGGCAGTGCGCGCAGGAGCAAAGGTAAACAGCAGACAGACCTGAATCCTCATCTTTAAAAGGTCGACCTCAGAACTTTGTTCAGTTTGTCTCGGTGACGGATAATGGAAGGAAGGGCAGGCAACTGGTCGAATTCATTTAAATAAACAATTAAAAAAATGATAAACTCTCAGGAATAGATAAATAATAACAAAAAATTGTAAAGTGGAGAAAGCGAGAGTGCGCGAATGCACTCAAGCAAACACAAACAGCACAGCACGATGCGTATTTTATTTTTAAAATTGACAAAATAAATCAAAAATAAATCAAAATATAAATAAGTGGAAAAGGCGAGAGTGCGCGAGCACACAGGAGCAAAGACAAGCAGCGCAGCTTGATGCGTTGTAAAAAAAATAATAAATAGACAACTGGTCGACCTCATTAGAAATAAAAACCCAAAAGATTAGATAGACAAACAAACAAACACATAAATGTGGAGAGAAGGGCAGTGCGCGCAGGAGCAAAGGTAAACCGCAGACAGACCTGAATCCTTAGCTTTACAAGGATGACCTCAGAACTTTGTTCAGTTTGTCTCGGTGACGGATAATGGAAGGAAGTGCAGGCAACTGGTCGACTTCATTAAAATAAACAAATAAAAAATAAGATAAACTCTCAGGAATAGATAAATAATAAGAAAAAAATTGTAAAGTGGAGAAAGCGAGAGCGCGCGAATGCACTCAAGCAAACAAAAACAGCACAGCACGATGCGTATTTTTTTTTTTAAATTGACAAAATAAATCAAAAATAAAAATAAGTGGAAAAGGCGAGAGTGCGCGAGCACACAGGAGCAAAGACAAGCAGCGCAGCTTGATGCGTAGTAAAAAAAATAATAAATAGACAACTGGTCGACCTCATTAGAAATAAAAACCCAAAAGATTAGATAGACAAACAAACAAACACATAAATGTGGAGAGAAGGGCAGTGCGCGCAGGAGCAAAGGTAAACAGCAGACAGACCTGAATCCTTATCTTTACAAGGTCGACCTCAGAACTTTGTTCAGTTTGTCTCGGTGACGGATAATGGAAGGAAGGGCAGGCAACTGGTCGACTTCATTTAAATAAACAAAAAATAAGATAAACTCTCAGGAATAGATAAATAATAACAAAAAAATTGTAATGTACAGAAAGCGAGAGCGCGCGAATGCACTCAAGCAAACACAAACAGCAAAGCACGATGCGTATTTTTTTTAATTGACAAAATAAATCAAAAATAAATCAAAAATAAAAATAAGTGGAAAAGGCGAGAGTGCGCGAGCACACAGGAGCAAAGACAAGCAGCGCAGCTTGATGCGTAGTAAAAAAAATAATAAATAGACAACTGGTCGACCTCATTAGAAATAAAAACCCAAAAGATTAGATAGACAAACAAACAAACACATAAATGTGGAGAGAAGGGCAGTGCGCGCAGGAGCAAAGGTAAACAGCAGACAGACCTGAATCCTTAGCTTTACAAGGATGACCTCAGAACTTTGTTCAGTTTGTCTCGGTGACGGATAATGGAAGGAAGGGCAGGCAACTGGTCGACTTCATTCAAATAAACAAATAAAAAATAAGATAAACTCTCAGGAATAGATAAATAATAACTAAAAAATTGTAAAGTGGAGGAAGCGAGAGCGCGCGAATGCACTCAAGCAAACACAAACAGCACAGCACGATGCGTATTTTTTTAAAATTGACAAAATAAATCAAAAATAAATCAAAAATAAAAATAAGTGGAAAAGGCGAGAGTGCGCGAGCACACACGAGCAAAGACAAGCAGCGCAGCTTGATGCGTAGTAAAAAAAATAATAAATAGACAACGGGTCGACCTCATTAGAAATAAAAACCCAAAAGATTAGATAGACAAACAAACAAACACATAAATGTGGAGAGAAGGGCAGTGCGCGTAGGAGCAAAGGTAAACAGCAGACAGACCTGAATCCTTATCTTTACAAGGTCGACCTCAGAAATTTGTTCAGTTTGTCTCGGTGACGGATAATGGAAGGAAGGGCAGGCAACTGGTCGACTTCATTTAAATAAACAAATAAAAAATAAGATAAACTCTCAGGAATAGATAAATAATAACAAAAAAATTGTAAAGTGCAGAAAGCGAGAGCGAGCGAATGCACTCAAGCAAACACAAACAGCACAGCACGATGCGTATTTTTTTTTAAAATTGACAAAATAAATCAAAAATAAACCAAAAATAAAAATAAGTGGAAAAGGCGAGAGTGCGCGAGCACACAAGAGCAAAGACAAGCAGCGCAGCTTGATGCGTAGTAAAAAAAATAATAAATAGACAACTGGTCGACCTCATTAGAAATAAAAACCCAAAAGATTAGATAGACAAACATACAAACACATAAATGTGGAGAAAAGGGCAGTGCGCGCAGGAGCAAAGGTAAACAGCAGACAGACCTGAATCCTTATCTTTACAAGGTCGACCTCAGAACTTTGTTCAGTTTGTCTCGGTGACGGATAATGGAAGGAAGTGCAGGCAACTGGTCGACTTCATTAAAATAAACAAATAAAAAATAAGATAAACTCTCAGGAATAGATAAATAATAAGAAAAAAATTGTAAAGTGGAGAAAGCGAGAGTGCGCGAATGCACTCAAGCAAACACAAACAGCACAGCACGATGCGTATTTTTTTTTAAAATTGTCAAAATAAATCAAAAATAAAAATAAGTGGAAAAGGCGAGAGTGCGCGAGCACACAGGAGCAAAGACAAGCAGCGCAGCTTGATGCGTAGTAAAAAAAATAATAAATAGACAACTGGTCGACCTCATTAGAAATAAAAACCTAAAAGATTAGATAGACAAACAAACAAACACATAAATGTGGAGAGAAGGGCAGTGCGCGCAGGAGCAAAGGTAAACAGCAGACAGACCTGAATCCTTCTCTTTACACGGTCGACCTCAGAACTTTGTTCAGTTTGTCTCGGTGACGGATAATGGAAGGAAGGGCAGGCAACTGGTCGACTTCATTTAAATAAACAAAAAATAAGATAAACTCTCAGGAATAGATAAATAATAACAAAAAAATTGTAAAGTGCAGAAAGCGAGAGCGCGCGAATGCACTCAAGCAAACACAAACAGCACAGCACGATGCGTATTTTTTTTAAATTGACAAAATAAATCAAAAATAAAAATAAGTGGAAAAGGCGAGAGTGCGCGAGCACACAGGAGCAAAGACAAGCAGCGCAGCTTGATGCGTAGTAAAAAATATAATAAATAGACAACTGGTCGACCTCATTAGAAATAAAACCCCAAAAGATTTGATAGACAAACAAACAAACACATAAATGTGGAGAGAAGGGCAGTGCGCGCAGGAGCAAAGGTAAACAGCAGACAGACCGGAATCCTTATCTTTACAAGGTCGACCTCAGAACTTTGTTCAGTTTGTCTCGGTGACAGATAATGGAAGGAAGGGCAGGCAACTGGTCGACTTCATTTAAATAAACAAAAAAAAAATAAGATAAACTCTCAGGAATAGATAAATAATAACAAAAAAATTGTAAAGTGGAGAAAGCGAGAGCGCGCGAATGCACTCAAGCAAACACAAACAGCACAGCACGATGCGTATTTTTTTTAAATTGACAAAATAAATCAAAAATAAATCAAAAATAAAAATAAGTGGAAAAGGCGAGAGTGCGCGAGCACACAGGAGCAAAGACAAGCAGCGCAGCTTGATGCGTAGTAAAAAAAATAATAAATAGACAACTGGTCGACCTCATTAGAAATAAAAACCCAAAAGATTAGATAGACAAACAAACAAACACATAAATGTGGAGAGATGGGCAGTGCGCGCAGGAGCAAAGGTAAACAGCAGACAGACCTGAATCCTTATCTTTACAAGGTCGACCTCAGAACTTTGTTCAGTTTGTCTCGGTGACGGATAATGGAAGGAAGGGCAGGCAACTGGTCGACTTCATTTAAATAAACAAATATAAAATAAGATAAACTCTCAGGAATAGATAAATAATAACAAAAAAATTGTAAAGTGGAGAAAGCGAGAGCGCGCGAATGCACTCAAGCAAACACAAACAGCACAGCACGATGCGTATTTTATTTAAAATTGACAAAATAAATAAAAAATAAATCAAAAATAAAAATAAGTGGAAAAGGCGAGAGTGCGCGAGCACACAGGAGCAAAGACAAGCAGCGCAGCTTGATGCGTAGTAAAAAAAAATAATAAATAGACAACTGGTCGACCTCATTAGAAATAAAAACCCAAAAGATTAGATAGACAAACAAACACATAAATATGGAGAGAAGGGCAGTGCGCGCAGGAGCAAAGGTAAACAGCAGACAGACCTGAATCCTTATCTTTACAAGGTCGACCTCAGAACTTTGTTCAGTTTGTCTCGGTGACGGATAATGGAAGGAAGGGCAGGCAACTGGTCGACTTCATTTAAATAAACAAATAAAAAATAAGATAAACTCTCAGGAATAGATAAATAATAACAAAAAAATTGTAAAGTGGAGAAAGCGAGAGAGCGCGAATGCACTCAAGCAAACACAAAAAGCACAGCACGATGCGTATTTTTTTTAAATTGGCAAAATAAATCAAAAATAAATCAAAAATAAAAATAAGTGGAAAAGGCGAGAGTGCGTGAGCACACAGAAGCAAAGACAAGCAGCGCAGCTTGATGCGTAGTAAAAAAAATAATAAATAGACAACTGGTCGACCTCATTAGAAATAAAAACCCAAAAGATTAGATAGACAAACAAACAAACACATAAATGTGGAGAGAAGGGCAGTGCGCGCAGGAGCAAAGGTAAACAGCAGACAGACCTGAATCCTTATGTTTACAAGGTCGACCTCAGAACTTTGTTCAGTTTGTCTCGGTGACGGATAATGGAAGGAAGGGCTGGCAACTGGTCGACTTCATTTAAATAAACAAAAAAAAATAAGATAAACTCTCAGGAATAGATAAATAATAACAAAAAAAATGTAAAGTGGAGAAAGCGAGAGCGCGCGAATGCACTCAAGCAAACACAAACAGCACAGCACGATGCGTATTTTTTTTTAAAATTGACAAAATAAATCAAAAATAAATCAAAAATAAAAATAAGTGGAAAAGGCGAGAGTGCGCGAGCACACAGGAGCAAAGACAAGCAGCGCAGATTGATGCGTAGTAAAAAAAATAATAAATAGACAACTGGTCGACCTCATTAGAAATAAAAACCCAAAAGATTAGATAGACAAACAAACAAACACATAAATGTGGAGAAAAGGGCAGTGCGCGCAGGAGCAAAGGTAAACAACAGACAGACCTGAATCCTTATCTTTACAAAGTCGACCTCAGAAATTTGTTCAGTTTGTCTCGGTGACGGATAATGAAAGGAAGGGAAGGCAACTGGTCGACTTCATTTAAATAAACAAATAAAAAATGAGATAAACTCTCAGGAATAGATAAATAATAACAAAAAAATTGTAAAGTGGAGAAAGCGAGAGAGCGCGAATGCACTCAAGCAAACACAAACAGCAGAGCACGATGCGTATTTTTTTTTAAATTGGCAATATAAATCAAAAATAAATCAAAAATAAAAATAAGTGGAAAAGGCGAGAGTGCGCGAGCACACAGGAGCAAAGACAAGCAGCGCAGCTTGATGCGTAGTAAAAAAAATAATAAATAGACAACTGGTCGACCTCATTAGAAATATAAACCCAAAAGATTACATAGACAAACAAACAAACACATAAATGTGGAGAGAAGGGCAGTGCGCGCAGGAGCAAAGGTATACAGCAGACAGACCTGAATCCTTATCTTTACAAGGTCGACCTCAGAACTTTGTTCAGTTTGTCTCGGTGACGGATAATGGAAGGAAGGGCAGGCAACTGGTCGACTTCATTTAAATAAACAAAAAAAAATAAGATAAACTCTCAGGAATAGATAAATAATAACAAAAAATTGTAAAGTGGAGAAAGCGAGAGCGCGCGAATGCACTGAAGCACACACAAACAGCACAGCACGATGCGTATTTTTTTTAAATTGACAAAATAAATCAAAAATAAATCAAAAATAAAAATAAGTGGAAAAGGCGAGAGTGCGCGAGCACACAGGAGCAAAGACAAGCAGCGCAGCTTGATGCGTAGTAAAAAAAATAATAAATAGACAACTGGTCGACCTCATTAGAAATAAAAACCCAAAAGATTAGATAGACAAACAAACAAACACATAAATGTGGAGAGAAGGGCAGTGCGGGCAGGAGCAAAGGTAAACAGCAGACAGACCTGAATCCTTATCTTTACAAGGTCGACCTCAGAACTTTGTTCAGTTTGTCTCGGTGACGGATAATGGAAGGAAGGACAGGCAACTGGTCGACTTCATTTAAATAAACAAAAAAAAATAAGAAACTCTCAGGAATAGATAAATAATAACAAAAAAATTGTAAAGTGGAGAAAGCGAGAGCGCGCGAATGCACTCAAGCAAACACAAACAGCACTGCACGATGCGTATTTTTTTTTAAATTGACAAAATAAATCAAAAATAAATCAAAAATAAAAATAAGTGGAAAAGGCGAGAGTGCGCGAGCACACAGGAGCAAAGACAAGCAGCGCAGCTTGATGCGTAGTAAAAAAAATAATAAATAGACAACTGGTCGACCACATTAGAAATAAAAACTCAAAAGATTAGATAGACAAACAAACAAACACATAAATTGGAGAGATGGGCAGTGCGCGCAGGAGCAAAGGTAAACAGCAGACAGACCTGAATCCTTATCTTTACAAGGTCGACCTCAGAACTTTGTTCAGTTTGTCTCGGTGACGGATAATGGAAGGAAGGGCAGGCAACTGGTCGACTTCATTTAAATAAACAAATAAAAAATAAGATAAACTCTCAGGAATAGATAAATAATAACAAAAAAATTGTAAAGTGGAGAAAGCGAGAGCGCGCGAATGCACTCAAGCAAACACAAACAGCACAGCACGATGCGTATTTTTTTTTTAAATTGACAAAATAAATAAAAAATAAATCAAAAATAAAAATAAGTGGAAAAGTCGAGAGTGCGCGAGCACACAGGAGCAAAGACAAGCAGTGCAGCTTGATGCGTAGTAAAAAAAATAATAAATAGACAACTGGTCGTCCTCATTAGAAATAAAAACCCAAAAGATTAGATAGACAAACAAACAAACACATAAATGTGGAGAGAAGGGCAGTGCGCGCAGGAGCAAAGGTAAACAGCAGACAGACCTGAATCCTCATGTTTCCAAGGTCGACCTCAGAACTTTGTTCAGTTTGTCTCGGTGACGGATAATGGAAGGAAGGGCAGGTAACTGGTCGACTTCATTTAAATAAACAAAAAAAAATAAGATAAACTCTCAGGAATAGATAAATAATAACAAAAAAATTGTAAAGTGGAGAAAGCGAGAGCGCGCGAATGCACTCATGCAAACACAAACAGCAGAGCACGATGCGTATTTTTTTTTTAAATTGGCAATATAAATCAAAAATAAATCAAAAATAAAAATAAGTGGTAAAGGCGAGAGTGCGCGAGCACACAGGAGCAAAGACAAGCAGCGCAGCTTGATGCGTAGTAAAAAAAATAATAAATAGACAACTGGTCGACCTCATTAGAAATATAAACCCAAAAGATTACATAGACAAACAAACAAACACATAAATGTGGAGAGAAGGGCAGTGCGCGCAGGAGCAAAGGTATACAGCAGACAGACCTGAATTCTTATCTTTACAAGGTCGACCTCAGAACTTTGTTCAGTTTGTCTCGGTGACGGATAATGGAAGGAAGGGCAGGCAACTGGTCGACTTCATTTAAATAAACAAAAAAAATAAGATAAACTCTCAGGAATAGATAAATAATAACAAAAAAATTGTAAAGTGGAGAAAACGAGAGCGCGCGAATGCACTCAAGCAAACACAAACAGCACAGCACGATGCGTATTTTTTTTTTAAAATTGACAAAATAAATCAAAAATAAATCAAAAATAAAAATAAGTGGAAAAGGCGAGAGTGCGCGAGCACACAGGAGCAAAGACAAGCAGCGCAGCTTGATGCGTAGTAAAAAAAATAATAAATAGACAACTGGTCGACCTCATTAGAAATAAAAACCCAAAAGATTAGATAGAAAAACAAACAAACACATAAATGTGGAGAGAAGGCAGTGCGCGCAGGAGCAAAGGTAAACAGCAGACAGACCTGAATCCTGATCTTTACAAGGTCGACCTCAGAACTTTGTTCAGTTTGTCTCGGTGACGGATAATGGAAGGAAGGGCAGGCAACTGGTCGACTTCATTTAAATAAACAAATAAAAAATAAGATAAACTCTCAGGAATAGATAAATAATAACAAAAAAATTGTAAAGTGGAGAAAGCGAGAGCCCGCCAATGCACTCAAGCAAACACAAACAGCACAGCACGATGCGTATTTTTTTTTAAAATTGACAAAATGAATCAAAAATAAAAATAAGTGGAAAAGGCGAGAGTGCGCAAGCATACAGGAGCAAAGACAAGCAGCGCAGCTTGATGCGTAGTAAAAAAAATAATAAATAGACAACTGGTCGACCTCATTAGAAATAAAAACCCAAAAGATTAGATAGACAAACAAACAAACTCATAAATGTGGAGAGATGGGCAGTGTGCGCAGGAGCAAAGGTAAACAGCAGACAGACCTGAATCCTTATCTTTACAAGGTCGACCTCTGAACTTTGTTCAGTTTGTCTCGGTGACGGATAATGGAAGGAAGGGCAGGCAACTGGTCGACTTCATTTAAATAAACAAATAAAAAATAAGATAAACTCTCAGGAATAGATAAATAATAACAAAAAAATTGTAAAGTGGAGAAAGCGAGAGCGCGCGAATGCACTCAAGCAAACACAAACAGCACAGCACGATGCGCATTTTTTTTATATTGACAAAATAAATAAAAAATAAATCAAAAATAACAATAAGTGGAAAAGGCGAGAGTGCGCGAGCACACAGGAGCAAAGACAAGCAGCGCAGATTGATGCGTAGTAAAAAAAATAATAAATAGACAACTGGTCGACCTCATTAGAAATAAAAACCCAAAAGATTAGATAGACAAACAAACAAACACATAATGTGGAGAGAAGGGCAGTGCGCGCAGGAGCAAAGGTAAACAGCAGACAGACCTGAATCCTTATCTTTACAAGGTCGACCTCAGAACTTTGTTCAGATTGTCTCGGTGACGGATAATGGAAGGAAGGGCAGGAAACTGGTCGACTTCATTTAAATAAACAAATAAAAAATAAGATAAACTCTCAGGAATAGATAAATAATAAGAAAAAATTGTAAAGTGGAGAAAGCGAGAGCGCGCGAATGCACTCAAGCAAACACAAACAGCACAGCACGATGCGTATTTTTTTTAATTGACAAAATAAATCAAAAATAAATCAAAAATAAAAATAAGTGGAAAAGGCGAGAGTGCGCGAGCACACAGGAGCAAAGACAAGCAGCGCAGCTTGATGCGTAGTAAAAAAAATAATAAATAGACAACTGGTCGACCTCATTAGAAATAAAAACCCAAAAGATTAGATAGACAAACAAACAAACACATAAATGTGGAGAGATGGGCAGTGCGCGCAGGAGCAAAGGTAAACAGCAGACAGACCTGAATCCTTATCTTTACAAGGTCGACCTCAGAACTTTGTTCAGTTTGTCTCGGTGACGGATAATGGAAGGAAGGGCAGGCAACTGGTCGACTTCATTTAAATAAACAAATATAAAATAAGATAAACTCTCAGGAATAGATAAATAATAACAAAAAAATTGTAAAGTGGAGAAAGCGAGAGCGCGCGAATGCACTCAAGCAAACACAAACAGCACAGCACGATGCGTATTTTATTTAAAATTGACAAAATAAATCAAAAATAAATCAAAAATAAAAATAAGTGGAAAAGGCGAGAGTGCGTGAGCACACAGAAGCAAAGACAAGCAGCGCAGCTTGATGCGTAGTAAAAAAAATAATAAATAGACAACTGGTCGACCTCATTAGAAATAAAAACCCAAAAGATTAGATAGACAAACAAACAAACACATAAATGTGGAGAGAAGGGCAGTGCGCGCAGGAGCAAAGGTAAACAGCAGACAGACCTGAATCCTTATGTTTACAAGGTCGACCTCAGAACTTTGTTCAGTTTGTCTCGGTGACGGATAATGGAAGGAAGGGCTGGCAACTGGTCGACTTCATTTAAATAAACAAAAAAAAATAAGATAAACTCTCAGGAATAGATAAATAATAACAAAAAAATGTAAAGTGGAGAAAGCGAGAGCGCGCGAATGCACTCAAGCAAACACAAACAGCACAGCACGATGCGTATTTTTTTTTAAAATTGACAAAATAAATCAAAAATAAATCAAAAATAAAAATAAGTGGAAAAGGCGAGAGTGCGCGAGCACACAGGAGCAAAGACAAGCAGCGCAGCTTGATGCGTAGTAAAAAAATAATAAATAGACAACTGGTCGACCTCATTAGAAATAAAAACCCAAAAGATTAGATAGACAAACAAACAAACACATAAATGTGGAGAGAAGGGCAGTGCGCGCAGGAGCAAAGGTAAACAACAGACAGACCTGAATCCTTATCTTTACAAAGTCGACCTCAGAAATTTGTTCAGTTTGTCTCGGTGACGGATAATGAAAGGAAGGGAAGGCAACTGGTCGACTTCATTTAAATAAACAAATAAAAAATGAGATAAACTCTCAGGAATAGATAAATAATAACAAAAAAAATTGTAAAGTGGAGAAAGCGAGAGAGCGCGAATGTACTCAAGCAAACACAAACAGCAGAGCACGATGCGTATTTTTTTTTAAATTGGCAATATAAATCAAAAATAAATCAAAAATAAAAATAAGTGGAAAAGGCGAGAGTGCGCGAGCACACAGGAGCAAAGACAAGCAGCGCAGCTTGATGCGTAGTAAAAAAAATAATAAATAGACAACTGGTCGACCTCATTAGAAATATAAACCCAAAAGATTACATAGACAAACAAACAAACACATAAATGTGGAGAGAAGGGCAGTGCGCGCTGGAGCAAAGGTATACAGCAGACAGACCTGAATCCTTATCTTTACAAGGTCGACCTCAGAACTTTGTTCAGTTTGTCTCGGTGACGGATAATGGAAGGAAGGGCAGGCAACTGGTCGACTTCATTTAAATAAACAAAAAAAAATAAGATAAACTCTCAGGAATAGATAAATAATAACAAAAAAATTGTAAAGTGGAGAAAGCGAGAGCGCGCGAATGCACTCAAGCACACACAAACAGCACAGCACGATGCGTATTTTTTTTTAAATTGACAAAATAAATCAAAAATAAATCAAAAATAAAAATAAGTGGAAAAGGCGAGAGTGCGCGAGCACACAGGAGCAAAGACAAGCAGCGCAGCTTGATGCGTAGTAAAAAAAATAATAAATAGACAACTGGTCGACCTCATTAGAAATAAAAACCCAAAAGATTAGATAGACAAACAAACAAACACATAAATGTGGAGAGAAGGGCAGTGCGGGCAGGAGCAAAGGTAAACAGCAGACAGACCTGAATCCTTATCTTTACAAGGTCGACCTCAGAACTTTGTTCAGTTTGTCTCGGTGACGGATAATGGAAGGAAGGACAGGCAACTGGTCGACTTCATTTAAATAAACAAAAAAAATAATATAAACTCTCAGGAATAGATAAATAATAACAAAAAAATTGTAAAGTGGAGAAAGCGAGAGCGCGCGAATGCACTCAAGCAAACACAAACAGCACTGCACGATGCGTATTTTTTTTAAATTGACAAAATAAATCAAAAATAAATCAAAAATAAAAATAAGTGGAAAAGGCGAGAGTGCGCGAGCACACAGGAGCAAAGACAAGCAGCGCAGCTTGATGCGTAGTAAAAAAAATAATAAATAGACAACTGGTCGACCTCATTAGAAATAAAAACTCAAAAGATTAGATAGACAAACAAACAAACACATAAATTGGAGAGATGGGCAGTGCGCGCAGGAGCAAAGGTAAACAGCAGACAGACCTGAATCCTTATCTTTACAAGGTCGACCTCAGAACTTTGTTCAGTTTGTCTCGGTGACGGATAATGGAAGGAAGGGCAGGCAACTGGTCGACTTCATTTAAATAAACAAATAAAAAATAAGATAAACTCTCAGGAATAGATAAATAATAACAAAAAAATTGTAAAGTGGAGAAAGCGAGAGCGCGCGAATGCACTCACGCAAACACAAACAGCACAGCACGATGCGTATTTTTTTTTAAATTGACAAAATAAATAAAAAATAAATCAAAAATAAAAATAAGTGGAAAAGGCGAGAGTGCGCGAGCACACAGGAGCAAAGACAAGCAGTGCAGCTTGATGCGTAGTAAAAAAAATAATAAATAGACAACTGGTCGACCTCATTAGAAATAAAAACCCAAAAGATTAGATAGACAAACAAACAAACACATAAATGTGGAGAGAAGGGCAGAGCGCGCATGAGCAAAGGTAAACAGCAGACAGACCTGAATCCTTATCTTTACAATGTCGACCTCAGAACTTTGTTCAGTTTGTCTCGGTGACGGATAATGGATGGAAGGGCAGGCAACTGGTCGACTTCATTTAAATAAACAAATAAAAAATAAGATAAACTCTCAGGAATAGATAAATAATAAAAAAAATTTTAAAGTGAAGAAAGCGAGAGAGGGCGAATGCACTCAAGCAAACACAAACAGCACAGCACGATGCGTATTTTTTTTAAAATTGACAAAATAAATCAAAAATAAAAATAAGTGGAAAAGGCGAGAGTGCGCGAGCACACAGGAGCAAAGACAAGCAGCGCAGCTTGATGCGTAGTAAAAAAAAATAATAAATAGACAACTGGTCGACCTCATTAGAAATAAAAACCCAAAAGATTAGATAGACAAACAAACAAACACATAAATGTGGAGAGAAGGGCAGTGCGCGCAGGAGCAAAGGTAAACAGCAGACAGACCTGAATCCTTATCTTTACAAGGTCGACCTCAGAACTTTGTTCAGTTGGTCTCGGTGACGGATAATGGAAGGAAGGGCAGGCAACTGGTCGACATCATTTAAATAAACAAAAAAAATAAGATAAACTCTCAGGAATAGATAAATAATAACAAAAAAATTGTAAAGTGGAGAAAACGAGAGCGCGCGAATGCACTCAAGCAAACACAAACAGCACAGCACGATGCGTATTTTTTTTTTTAAAATTGACAAAATAAATCAAAAATAAATCAAAAATAAAAATAAGTGGAAAAGGCGAGAGTGCGCGAGCACACAGGAGCAAAGACAAGCAGCGCAGCTTGATGCGTAGTAAAAAAAATAATAAATAGACAACTGGTCGACCTCATTAGAAATAAAAACCCAAAAGATTAGATAGACAAAGAAACAAACACATAAATGTGGAGAGAAGGGCAGTGCGCGCAGGAGCAAAGGTAAACAGCAGACAGACCTGAATCCTTATCTTTACAAGGTCGACCTCAGAACTTTGTTCAGTTTGTCTCGGTGACGGATAATGGAAGGAAGGGCAGGCAACTGGTCGACTTCATTTAGATAAACAAATAAAAAATAAGATAAACTCTCAGGAATAGATAAATAATAACAAAAATATTGTAAAGTGGAGAAAGCGAGAGCGCGCGAATGCACTCAAGCAAACACAAACAGCACAGCACGATGCGTATTTTTTTTTAAATTGACAAAATAAATCAAAAATAAAAATAAGTGGAAAAGGCGAGAGTGCGCGAGCACACAGGAGCAAAGACAAGCAGCGCAGCTTGATGCGTAGTAAAAAAAATAATAAATAGACAACTGGTCGACCTCATTAGAAATAAAAACCCAAAAGATTAGATAGACAAACAAACAAACTCATAAATGTGGAGAGATGGGCAGTGTGCGCAGGAGCAAAGGTAAACAGCAGACAGACCTGAATCCTTATCTTTACAAGGTCGACCTCTGAACTTTGTTCAGTTTGTCTCGGTGACGGATAATGGAAGGAAGGGCAGGCAACTGGTCGACTTCATTTAAATAAACAAATAAAAAATAAGATAAACTCTCAGGAATAGATAAATAATAACAAAAAAATTGTAAAGTGGAGAAAGCGAGAGCGCGCGAATGCACTCAACCAAACACAAACAGCACAGCACGATGCGCATTTTTTTTATATTGACAAAATAAATCAAAAATAAATCAAAAATAACAATAAGTGGAAAAGGCGAGAGTGCGCGAGCACACAGGAGCAAAGACAAGCAGCGCAGATTGATGCGTAGTAAAAAAAATAATAAATAGACAACTGGTCGACCTCATTAGAAATAAAAACCCAAAAGATTAGATAGACAAACAAACAAACACATAATGTGGAGAGAAGGGCAGTGCGCGCAGGAGCAAAGGTAAACAGCAGACAGACCTGAATCCTTATCTTTACAAGGTCGACCTCAGAACTTTGTTCAGATTGTCTCGGTGACGGATAATGGAAGGAAGGGCGGGAAACTGGTCGACTTCATTTAAATTAACAAATAAAAAATAAGATAAACTCTCAGGAATAGATAAATAATAACAAAAAATTGTAAAGTGGAGAAAGCGAGAGCGCGCGAATGCACTCAAGCAAACACAAACAGCACAGCACGATGCGTATTTTTTTTTAATTGACAAAATAAATCAAAAATAAATCAAAAATAAAAATAAGTGGAAAAGGCGAGAGTGCGCGAGCACACAGGAGCAAAGACAAGCAGCGCAGCTTGATGCGTAGTAAAAAAAATAATAAATAGTCAACTGGTCGACCTCATTAGAAATAAAAACCCAAAAGATTAGATAGACAAACAAACAAACACATAAATGTGGAGAGAAGGGCAGTGCGCGCAAGAGCAAAGGTAAACAGCAGACAGACCTGAATCCTTATCTTTACAAGGTCGACCTCAGAACTTTGTTCAGTTTGTCTCGGTGACGGATAATGGAAGGAAGGGCAGGCAACTGGTCGACTTCATTTAAATAAATAAATAAAAAATAAGATAAACTCTCAGGAATTGATAAATAATAACAAAAAAATTGTAAAGTGGAGAAAGCGAGAGCGAGCGAATGCACTCAAGCAAACACAAACAGCACAGCACGATGCGTATTTTTTTTTAAATTGACAAAATAAATCAAAATTAAATCAAAAATAAAAATAAGTGGAAAAGGCGAGAGTGCGCGAGCACACAGGAGCAAAGACAAGCAGCGCAGCTTGATGCGTAGTAAAAAAAATAATAAATAGACAACTGGTCGACCTCATTAGAAATAAAAACCCAAAAGATTAGATAGACAAACAAACAAACTCATAAATGTGGAGAGATGGGCAGTGTGCGCAGGAGCAAAGGTAAACAGCAGACAGACCTGAATCCTTATCTTTACAAGGTCGACCTCTGAACTTTGTTCAGTTTGTCTCGGTGACGGATAATGGAAGGAAGGGCAGGCAACTGGTCGACTTCATTTAAATAAACAAATAAAAAATAAGATAAACTCTCAGGAATAGATAAATAATAACAAAAAAATTGTAAAGTGGAGAAAGCGAGAGCGCGCGAATGCACTCAAGCAAACACAAACAGCACAGCACGATGCGCATTTTTTTTTATATTGACAAAATAAATCAAAAATAAATCAAAAATAACAATAAGTGGAAAAGGCGAGAGTGCGCGAGCACACAGGAGCAAAGACAAGCAGCGCAGATTGATGCGTAGTAAAAAAAATAATAAATAGACAACTGGTCGACCTCATTAGAAATAAAAACCCAAAAGATTAGATAGACAAACAAACAAACACATAAATGTGGAGAGAAGGGCAGTGCGCGCAGGAGCAAAGGTAAACAGCAGACAGACCTGAATCCTTATCTTTACAAGGTCGACCTCAGAAATTTGTTCAGTTTGTCTCGGTGACGGATAATGGAAGGAAGGGCAGGAAACTGGTCGACTTCATTTAAATAAACAAATAAAAAATAAGATAAACTCTCAGGAATAGATAAATAATAACAAAAAATTGTAAAGTGGAGAAAGCGAGAGCGCGCGAATGCACTCAAGCAAACACAAACAGCACAGCACGATGCGTATTTTTTTTTAATTGACAAAATAAATCAAAAATAAATCAAAAATAAAAATAAGTGGAAAAGGCGAGAGTGCGCGAGCACACAGGAGCAAAGACAAGCAGCGCAGCTTGATGCGTAGTAAAAAAAATAATAAATAGTCAACTGGTCGACCTCATTAGAAATAAAAACCCAAAAGATTAGATAGACAAACAAACAAACACATAAATGTGGAGAGAAGGGCAGTGCGCGCAGGAGCAAAGGTAAACAGCAGACAGACCTGAATCCTTATCTTTACAAGGTCGACCTCAGAACTTTGTTCAGTTTGTCTCGGTGACGGATAATGGAAGGAAGGGCAGGCAACTGGTCGACTTCATTTAAATAAACAAATAAAAAATAAGATAAACTCTCAGGAATAGATAAATAATAACCAAAAAATTGTAAAGTGGAGAAAGCGAGAGCGCGCGAATGCACTCAAGCAAACACAAACAGCACAGCACGATGCGTATTTTTTTATATTGACAAAATAAATCAAAAATAAATCAAAAATAAAAATAAGTGGAAAAGGCGAGACTGCACGAGCACACAGGAGCAAAGACAAGCAGTGCAGCTTGATGCGTAGTAAAAAAAATAATAAATAGACAACTGGTCGACCTCATTAGAAATAAAAACCCAAAAGATTAGATAGACAAACAAACAAACACATAAATGTGGATAGAAGGGCAGTGCGGGCAGGAGCAAAGGTAAACAGCAGACAGACCTGAATCCTTATCTTTACAAGGTCGACCTCAGAACTTTGTTCAGTTTGTCTCGGTGACGGATAATGGAAGGAAGGGCAGGTAACTGGTCGACTTCATTTAAATAAACAAATAAAAAATAAGATAAACTCTCAGGAATAGATAAATAATAACACAAATTTGTAAAGTGGAGAAAGCGAGAGCGCGCGAATGCACTCAAGCAAACACAAACAGCACAGCACGATGCGTATTTTTTTTTAAATTGACAAAATAAATCAAAAATAAATCAAAAATAAAAATAAGTGGAAAAGGCGAGACTGCGCGAGCACTCAGGAGCAAAGACAAGCAGTGCAGCTTGATGCGTAGTAAAAAATATAATAAATAGACAACTGGTCGACCTCATTAGAAATAAAAACCCAAAAGATTAGATAGACAAACAAACAAACACATAAATGTGGAGAGAAGGGCAGGGCGCGCAGGAGCAAAGGGAACCAGTAGACAGACCTGAATCCGTATCTTTACAATGTCGACCTCAGAACTTTGTTCAGTTTGTCTCGGTGACGGATAATGGATGGAAGGGCAGGCAACTGGTCGACTTCATTTATTTTTTATTTTTTATTTTATTTTTTTTTTGGCCAGTCCTGGGCCTTGGACTCAGGGCCGGAGCACCGTCCCTGGCTTCTTCCCGCTCAAGGCTAGCACTCTGCCACTTGAGCCACAGCGCCGCTTCTGGCCATTTTCTGTATATGTGGTGCTAGGGAATCGAACCTAGGGCCTCGTGTATCCGAGGCAGGCACTCTTGCCACTAGGCTATATCCCCAGCCGACTTCATTTAAATAAACAAATAAAAAATAAGATAAACTCTCAGGAATAGATAAATAATAAAAAAATTGTAAAGTGGAGAAAGCGAGAGAGCGCGAATGCACTCAAGCAAACACAAACAGCACAGCACGATGCGTATTTTTTTTTAAATTGACAAAATAAATCAAAAATAAATCAAAAATAAAAATAAGTGGAAAAGGCGAGAGTGCGCGAGCACACAGGAGCAAAGACAAGCAGCGCAGCTTGATGCGTAGTAAAAAAAATAATAAATAGACAACTGGTCGACCTCATTAGAAATAAAAACCCAAAAGATTAGATAGACAAACAAACAAACACATAAATGTGGAGAGAAGGGCAGGGCGCGCAGGAGCAAAGGTAAACAACAGACAGACCTGAATCCTTATCTTTACAAGGTCGACCTCAGAAATTTGTTCAGTTTGTCTCGGTGACGGATAATGGAAGGAAGGGCAGGCAACTGGTCGACTTCATTTAAATAAACAAATAAAAAATGAGATAAACTCTCAGGAATAGATAAATAATAACAAAAAAAATTGTAAAGTGGAGAAAGCGAGAGAGCGCGAATGCACTCAAGCAAACACAAACAGCACAGCACGATGCGTATTTTTTTTAAATTGGCAATATAAATCAAAAATAAATCAAAAATAAAAATAAGTGGAAAAGGCGAGAGTGCGCGAGCACACAGGAGCAAAGACAAGCAGCGCAGCTTGATGCGTAGTAAAAAAAATAATAAATAGACAACTGGTCGACCTCATTAGAAATAAAAACCCAAAAGATTAGATAGACAAACAAACAAACACATAAATGTGGAGAGAAGGGCAGTGTGCGCAGGAGCAAAGGTAAACATCAGACAGACCTGAATCCTTATCTTTACAAGGTCGACCTCAGAACTTTGTTCAGTTTGTCTCGGTGACGGATAATGGAAGGAAGGGCAGGCAACTGGTCGACTTCATTTAAATAAACAAATTAAAAATAAGATAAACTCTCAGGAATAGATAAATAATAACAAAAATTTGTAAAGTGGAGAAAGCGAGAGCGCGCAAATGCAATCAAGAAAACACAAACAGCACAGCACGATGCGTATTTTTTTTAAATTGACAAAATAAAAGAAAAATAATAAAAATAAAAATAAGTGGAAAAGGCGAGAGTGCGCGAGCACACTGGAGCAAAGACAAGCAGCGCAGCTTGATGAGTAGTAAAAAAAATAATAAATAGACAACTGGTCGACCTCATTAGAAATATAAACCCAAAAGATTAGATAGACAAACAAACAAACACATAAATGTGGAGAGAAGGGCAGTGCGCGCAGGAGCAAAGGTAAACAGCAGACAGACCTGAATCGTATGTTTCCAAGGTCGACCTCAGAACTTTGTTCAGTTTGTCTCGGTGACGGATAATGGAAGGAAGGGCAGGTAACTGGTCGACTTCATTTAAATAAACAAAAAAAATAAGATAAACTCTCAGGAATAGATAAATAATAACAAAAAAATTGTAAAGTGGAGAAAGCGAGAGCGCGCGAATGCACTCAATCAAACACAAACAGCACAGCACGATGCGTATTTTTTTTAAATTGACAAAATAAATCAAAAATAAATCAAAAATAAAAATAAGTGGAAAAGGCGAGATTTCGCGACCACACAGGAGGAAAGACAAGAAGTGCACCTTGATGCATAGTAAAAAAAATAATAAATAGACAACTGGTCGACCTCATTAGAAATAAAAACCCAAAAGATTAGATAGACAAACAAACAAACACATAAATGTGGATAGAAGGGCAGTGCGGGCAGGAGCAAAGGTAAACAGCATACAGACCTGAATCCTTATCTTTACAAGGTCGACCTCAGAACTTTCTTCAGTTTGTCTCGGTGACGGATAATGGAAGGAAGGGCAGGTAACTGGTCGACTTCATTTAAATAAACAAATAAAAAATAAGATAAACTCTCAGGAATAGATAAATAATAACAAAAAAATTGTAAAGTGGAGAAACCGAGAGCGCGCGAATGCACTCAAGCAAACACAAACAGCACAGCACGATGCGTATTTTTTTTTAAATTGACAAAATAAATCAAAAATAAATCAAAAATAAAAATAAGAGGAAAAGGCGAGACTGCGCGAGCACACAGGAGCAAAGAAAAGCAGTGCAGCTTGATGCGTAGTAAAAAAAATAATAAATAGACAACTGGTCGACCTCATTAGAAATAAAAACCCAAAAGATTAGATAGACAAACAAACAAACACATAAATGTGGATAGAAGGGCAGTGCGGGCAGGAGCAAAGGTAAACAGCAGACAGACCTGAATCCTTATCTTTACAAGGTCGACCTCAGAACTTTGTTCAGTTTGTCTCGGTGACGGATAATGGAAGGAAGGGCAGGTAACTGGTCGACTTCATTTAAATAAACAAATAAAAAATAAGATAAACTCTCAGGAATAGATAAATAATAACAAAAAAATTGTAAAGTGGAGAAACCGAGAGCGCTCGAATGCACTCAAGCAAACACAAACAGCACAGCACGATGCGTATTTTTTTTTAAATTGACAAAATAAATCAAAAATAAATCAAAAATAAAAATAAGTGGAAAAGGCGAGACTGCACGAGCACACAGGAGCAAAGACAAGCAGTGCAGCTTGATGCGTAGTAAAAAAAATAATAAATAGACAACTGGTCGACCTCATTAGAAATAAAAACCCAAAAGATTAGATAGACAAACAAACAAACACATAAATGTGGATAGAAGGGCAGTGCGGGCAAGAGCAAAGGTAAACAGCAGACAGACCTGAATCCTTATCTTTACAAGGTCGACCTCAGAACTTTGTTCAGTTTGTCTCGGTGACGGATAATGGAAGGAAGGGCAGGTAACTGGTCGACTTCATTTAAATAAACAAATAAAAAATAAGATAAACTCTCAGGAATAGATAAATAATAACACAAATTTGTAAAGTGGAGAAAGCGAGAGCGCGCGAATGCACTCAAGCAAACACAAACAGCACAGCACGATGCGTATTTTTTTTTTAAATTGACAAAATAAATCAAAAATAAATCAAAAATAAAAATAAGTGGAAAAGGCGAGACTGCGCGAGCACTCAGGAGCAAAGACAAGCAGTGCAGCTTGATGCGTAGTAAAAAATATAATAAATAGACAACTGGTCGACCTCATTAGAAATAAAAACCCAAAAGATTAGATAGACAAACAAACAAACACATAAATGTGGAGAGAAGGGCAGGGCGCGCAGGAGCAAAGGGAACCAGTAGACAGACCTGAATCCGTATCTTTACAATGTCGACCTCAGAACTTTGTTCAGTTTGTCTCGGTGACGGATAATGGATGGAAGGGCAGGCAACTGGTCGACTTCATTTATTTTTTATTTTTTATTTTATTTTTTTTTTGGCCAGTCCTGGGCCTTGGACTCAGGGCCGGAGCACCGTCCCTGGCTTCTTCCCGCTCAAGGCTAGCACTCTGCCACTTGAGCCACAGCGCCGCTTCTGGCCATTTTCTGTATATGTGGTGCTAGGGAATCGAACCTAGGGCCTCGTGTATCCGAGGCAGGCACTCTTGCCACTAGGCTATATCCCCAGCCGACTTCATTTAAATAAACAAATAAAAAATAAGATAAACTCTCAGGAATAGATAAATAATAAAAAAATTGTAAAGTGGAGAAAGCGAGAGAGCGCGAATGCACTCAAGCAAACACAAACAGCACAGCACGATGCGTATTTTTTTTTAAATGGACAAAATAAATCAAAAATAAATGAAAAATAAAAATAAGTGGAAAAGGCGAGAGTGCGCGAGCACACAGGAGCAAAGACAAGCAGCGCAGCTTGATGCGTAGTAAAAAAAATAATAAATAGACAACTGGTCGACCTTATTAGAAATAAAAACCCAAAAGATTAGACAGACAAACAAAGAAACACATAAATGTGGAGAGAAGTGCAGGGCGCGCAGGAGCAAAGGTAACCAGCAGACAGACCTGAATCCTTATCTTTACAAGGTCGAACTCAGAGCTTTGTTCAGTTTGTCTCGGTGACGGATAATGGAAGGAAGGGCAGGCAACTGGTCGACTTCATTTAAATAAACAAATAAAAAATAAGATAAACTCTCAGGAATAGATAAATAATAACAAAAAATTGTAAAGTGGAGAAAGCGAGAGCCCGCGAAAGCACTCAAGCAAACACAAACAGCACAGCACGATGCGTATTTTTTTAAATTGACAAAATAAATCAAAAATAAATCAAAAATAAAAATAAGTGGAAAAGGCGAGAGTGCGCGAGCACACAGGAGCAAAGACAAGCAGCGCAGCTTGATGCGTAGTAAAAAAAATAATAAATAGACAACTGGTCGACCTCATTAGAAATAAAAACCAAAAGATTAGATAGACAAGCAAACAAACACATAAATGTGGAGAGAAGGGCAGGGCGCGCAGGAGCAAAGGTAACCAGCAGACAGACCTGAATCCTTATCTTTACAAGGTCGACCTCAGAACTTTGTTCAGTTTGTCTCGGTGACGGATAATGGAAGGAATGGCAGGCAACTGGTCGACTTCATTTAAATAAACAAATAAAAATAAGATAAACTCTCAGGAATAGATAAATAATAAAAAAAATTGTAAAGTGGAGAAAGCGAGAGAGCGCGAATGCAGTCAAGCAAACACAAACAGCACAGCACGATGCGTATTTTTTTTAAAAATTGACAAAATAAATCAAAAATAAAAATAAGTGGAAAAGGCGAGAGTGCGCGAGCACACAGGAGCAAGGACAAGCAGCCCAGCTTGATGCGTAGTAAAAAAAATAATAAATAGACAACTGGTCGACCTCATTAGAAATAAAAACCCAAAAGATTAGATAGACAAACAAACAAACACATAAATGTGGAGAGAAGGGCAGTGCGTGCAGGAGCAAAGGTAAACAGCAGACAGACCTGAATCCTTATCTTTACAAGGTCGACCTCAGAACTTTGTTCAGTTTGTCTCGGTGACGGATAATGGAAGGAAGGGCAGGCAACTGGTCCACTTCATTTAAATAAACTAATAAAAAATAAGATAAACTCTCAGGAATAGCTAAATAATAACAAAAAAATTGTATAGTGGAGAAAGCGAGAGAGCGCGAATGCACTCAAGCAAACACAAACAGCACAGCATGATGCGTATTTTTTTTAAAATTGACAAAATAAATCAAAAATAAATCAAAAATAAAAATAAGTGGAAAAGGCGAGAGTGCGCGAGCACACAGGAGCAAAGACAAGCAGCGCAGCTTGATGCGTAGTAAAAAAAATAATAAATAGACAACTGGTCGACCTCATTAGAAATAAAAACCCAAAAGATTAGATAGACAAACAAACAAACACATAAATGTGGAGAGAAGTGCAGTGCGGGCAGGAGCAAAGGTAAACAACAGACAGACCTGAATCCTTATCTTTACAAGGTCGACCTCAGAAATTTGTTCAGTTTGTCTCGGTGACGGATAATGGAAGGAAGGGCAGGCAACTGGTCGACTTCATTTAAATAAACAAATAAAAAATGAGATAAACTCTCAGGAATAGATAAATAATAACAAAAAAAATTGTAAAGTGGAGAAAGCGAGAGAGCGCGAATGCACTCAAGCAAACACAAACAGCACAGCACGATGCGTATTTTTTTTTAATTGGCAATATAAATCAAAAATAAATCAAAAATAAAAATAAGTGGAAAAGGCGAGAGTGCGCGAGCACACAGGAGCAAAGACAAGCAGCGCAGCTTGATGCGTAGTAAAAAAAATAATAAATAGACAACTGGTCGACCTCATTAGAAATAAAAACCCAAAAGATTAGATAGACAAACAAACAAACACATAAATGTGGAGAGAAGGGCAGTGCGCGCAGGAGCAAAGGTAAACAGCAGACAGACCTGAATCCTTATCTTTACAAGGTCGACCTCAGAACTTTGTTCAGTTTGTCTCGGTGACGGATAATGGAAGGAAGGGCAGGAAACTGGTCGACTTCATTTAAATAAACAAATAAAAAATAAGATAAACTCTCAGGAATAGATAAATAATAACAAAAAATTGTAAAGTGGAGAAAGCGAGAGCGCGCGAATGCACTCAAGCAAACACAAACAGCACAGCACGATGCGTATTTTTTTTAATTGACAAAATAAATCAAAAATAAATCAAAAATAAAAATAAGTGGAAAAGGCGAGAGTGCGCGAGCACACAGGAGCAAAGACAAGCAGCGCAGCTTGATGCGTAGTAAAAAAAATAATAAATAGTCAACTGGTCGACCTCATTAGAAATAAAAACCCAAAAGATTAGATAGACAAACAAACAAACACATAAATGTGGAGAGAAGGGCAGTGCGCGCAGGAGTAAAGGTAACCAGCAGACAGACCTGAATCCTTATCTTTACAAGGTCGACCTCAGAACTTAGTTCAGTTTGTCTCGGTGACGGATAATGGAAGGAAGGGCAGGCAACTGGTCGACTTCATTTAAATAAACAAATAAAAAATAAGATAAACTCTCAGGAATTGATAAATAATAACAAAAAAATTGTAAAGTGGAGAAAGCGAGAGCGAGCGAATGCACTCAAGCAAACACAAACAGCACAGCACGATGCGTATTTTTTTTTAAATTGACAAAATAAATCAAAAATAAATCAAAAATAAAAATAAGTGGAAAAGGCGAGAGTGCGCGAGCACACAGGAGCAAAGACAAGCAGCGCAGCTTGATGCGTAGTAAAAAAAATAATAAATAGACAACTGGTCGACCTCATTAGAAATAAAAACCCAAAAGATTAGATAGACAAACAAACAAACTCATAAATGTGGAGAGATGGGCAGTGTGCGCAGGAGCAAAGGTAAACAGCAGACAGACCTGAATCCTTATCTTTACAAGGTCGACCTCTGAACTTTGTTCAGTTTGTCTCGGTGACGGATAATGGAAGGAAGGGCAGGCAACTGGTCGACTTCATTTAAATAAACAAATAAAAAATAAGATAAACTCTCAGGAATAGATAAATAATAACAAAAAAATTGTAAAGTGGAGAAAGCGAGAGCGCGCGAATGCACTCAAGCAAACACAAACAGCACAGCACGATGCGCATTTTTTTTATATTGACAAAATAAATCAAAAATAAATCAAAAATAACAATAAGTGGAAAAGGCGAGAGTGCGCGAGCACACAGGAGCAAAGACAAGCAGCGCAGATTGATGCGTAGTAAAAAAAATAATAAATAGACAACTGGTCGACCTCATTAGAAATAAAAACCCAAAAGATTAGATAGACAAACAAACAAACACATAAATGTGGAGAGAAGGGCAGTGCGCGCAGGAGCAAAGGTAAACAGCAGACAGACCTGAATCCTTATCTTTACAAGGTCGACCTCAGAACTTTGTTCAGTTTGTCTCGGTGACGGATAATGGAAGGAAGGGCAGGCAACTGGTCGACTTCATTTAAATAAACAAATAAGAAATAAGATAAACTCTCAGGAATAGATAAATAATAACAAAAAAATTGTAAAGTGGAGAAAGCGAGAGCGCGCGAATGCACTCAAGCAAACACAAACAGCACAGCACGATGCGTATTTTTTTTTACAATTGAGAAAATAAATCAAAAATAAAAATAAGTGGAATAGGCGAGTGTGCGCTAGCACACAGGAGCAAAGACAAGCAGCGCAGCGTGATGCGTAGTAAAAAAAATAATAAATAGACAACTGGTCGACCTCAATAGAAATAAAAACCCAAAAGATTAGATAGACAAACAAACAAACACATAAATGTGGAGAGATGGGCAGTGCGGGCAGGAGCAAAGGTAAACAGCAGACAGACCTGAATGCTTATCTTTACAAGGTCGACCTCAGAACTTTGTTCAGTTTGTCTCGGTGACGGATAATGGAAGGAAGGGCAGGCAACTGGTCGACTTCATTTAAATAAACAAATAAAAAATAAGATAAACTCTCAGGAATAGATAAATAATAACAAAAAAATTGTAAAGTGGAGAAAGCGAGAGCGCGCGAATGCACTCAAGCAAACACAAACAGCACAGCACAATGCGTATTTTTTTTTAAATTGACAAAATAAATAAAAAATAAATCAAAAATAAAAATAAGTGGAAAAGGCGAGAGTGCGCGAGCACACAGGAGCAAAGACAAGCAGCGCAGCTTGATGCGTAGTAAAAAAAATAATAAATAGACAACTGGTCGACCTCATTAGAAATAAAAACCCAAAGATTAGATAGACAAACAAACAAACACATAAATGTGGAGAGATGGGCAGTGCGCGCAGGAGCAAAGGTAAACAGCAGACAGACCTGAATCCTTATCTTTACAAGGTCGACCTCAGAACTTTGTTCAGTTTGTCTCGGTGACGGATAATGGAAGGAAGGGCAGGCAACTGGTCGACTTCATTTAAATAAACAAATAAAAAATAAGATAAACTCTCAGGAATAGATAAATAATAACAAAAAAATTGTAAAGTGGAGAAAGCGAGAGCGCGCGAATGCACTCAAGCAAACACAAACAGCATAGCACGATGCGTATTTTTTTTTTAAATTGACAAAATAAATCAAAAATAAATCAAAATAAAAATAAGTGGAAAAGGCGAAAGTGCGCGAGCACACAGGAGCAAAGACAAGCAGCGCAGCTTGATGCGTAGTAAAAAAAATAATAAATAGACAACTGGTCGACCTCATTAGAAATAAAAACCCAAAAGATTAGATAGACAAACAAACAAACACATAAATGTGGAGAGAAGGGCAGGGCGCGCAGGAGCAAAGGGAACCAGTAGACAGACCTGAATCCTTATCTTTACAATGTCGACCTCAGAACTTTGTTCAGTTTTTCTCGGTGACGGATAATGGATGGAAGGGGAGGCAACTGGTCGACTTCATTTAAATAAACAAAAAAAATAAGATAAACTCTCAGGAATAGATAAATAATAACAAAAAAAATGTAAAGTGGAGAAAGCGAGAGCGCGCGAATGCACTCAAGCAAACACAAAGAGCACAGCACGATGCGTATTTTTTTTTAAAATTGACAAAATAAATCAAAAATAAATCAAAAATAAAAATAAGTGGAAAAGGCGAGAGTGCGCGAGCACACAGGTGCAAAGACAAGCAGCGCAGCTTGATGCGTAGTAAAAAAAATAATAAATAGACAACTGGTCGACCTCATTAGAAATAAAAACCCAAAAGATTAGATAGACAAACAAACAAACACATAAATGTGGAGAGAAGGGCAGTGCGCGCAGGAGCAAAGGTAAACAACAGACAGACCTGAATCCTTATCTTTACAAGGTCGACCTCAGAAATTTGTTCAGTTTGTCTCGGTGACGGATAATGGAAGGAAGGGCAGGCAACTGGTCGACTTCATTTAAATAAACAAATAAAAAATGAGATAAACTCTCAGGAATAGATAAATAATAACAAAAAAATTGTAAAGTGGAGAAAGCGAGAGAGCGCGAATGCACTCAAGCAAACACAAACAGCAGAGCACGATGCGTATTTTTTTTTAAATTGGCAATATAAATAAAAAATAAATCAAAAATAAAAATAAGTGGAAAAGGCGAGAGTGCGCGAGCACACAGGAGCAAAGACAAGCAGCGCAGCTTGATGAGTAGTAAAAAAAATAATAAATAGACAACTGGTCGACCTCATTAGAAATATAAACCCAAAAGATTACATAGACAAACAAACAAACACATAAATGTGGAGAGAAGGGCAGTGCGCGCAGGAGCAAAGGTAAACAGCAGACAGACCTGAATCCTTATGTTTCCAAGGTCGACCTCAGAACTTTGTTCAGTTTGTCTCGGTGACGGATAATGGAAGGAAGGGCAGGTAACTGGTCGACTTCATTTAAATAAACAAAAAAAATAAGATAAACTCTCAGGAATAGATAAATAATAACAAAAAAATTGTAAAGTGGAGAAAGCGAGAGCGCGCGAATGCACTCAATCAAACACAAACAGCACAGCACGATGCGTATTTTTTTTAAATTGACAAAATAAATCAAAAATAAATCAAAAATAAAAATAAGTGGAAAAGGCGAGATTGCGCGACCACACAGGAGGAAAGACAAGCAGTGCACCTTGATGCATAGTAAAAAAAATAATAAATAGACAACTGGTCGACCTCATTAGAAATAAAAACCCAAAAGATTAGATAGACAAACAAACAAACACATAAATGTGGATAGAAGGGCAGTGCGGGCAGGAGCAAAGGTAAACAGCATACAGACCTGAATCCTTATCTTTACAAGGTCGACCTCAGAACTTTGTTCAGTTTGTCTCGGTGACGGATAATGGAAGGAAGGGCAGGTAACTGGTCGACTTCATTTAAATAAACAAATAAAAAATAAGATAAACTCTCAGGAATAGATAAATAATAACAAAAAAATTGTAAAGTGGAGAAACCGAGAGCGCGCGAATGCACTCAAGCAAACACAAACAGCACAGCACGATGCGTATTTTTTTTTAAATTGACAAAATAAATCAAAAATAAATCAAAAATAAAAATAAGAGGAAAAGGCGAGACTGCGCGAGCACACAGGAGCAAAGAAAAGCAGTGCAGCTTGATGCGTAGTAAAAAAAATAATAAATAGACAACTGGTCGACCTCATTAGAAATAAAAACCCAAAAGATTAGATAGACAAACAAACAAACACATAAATGTGGATAGAAGGGCAGTGCGGGCAGGAGCAAAGGTAAACAGCAGACAGACCTGAATCCTTATCTTTACAAGGTCGACCTCAGAACTTTGTTCAGTTTGTCTCGGTGACGGATAATGGAAGGAAGGGCAGGTAACTGGTCGACTTCATTTAAATAAACAAATAAAAAATAAGATAAACTCTCAGGAATAGATAAATAATAACAAAAAAATTGTAAAGTGGAGAAACCGAGAGCGCGCGAATGCACTCAAGCAAACACAAACAGCACAGCACGATGCGTATTTTTTTTTAAATTGACAAAATAAATCAAAAATAAATCAAAAATAAAAATAAGTGGAAAAGGCGAGACTGCGCGAGCACTCAGGAGCAAAGACAAGCAGTGCAGCTTGATGCGTAGTAAAAAATATAATAAATAGACAACTGGTCGACCTCATTAGAAATAAAAACCCAAAAGATTAGATAGACAAACAAACAAACACATAAATGTGGAGAGAAGGGCAGGGCGCGCAGGAGCAAAGGGAACCAGTAGACAGACCTGAATCCGTATCTTTACAATGTCGACCTCAGAACTTTGTTCAGTTTGTCTCGGTGACGGATAATGGATGGAAGGGCAGGCAACTGGTCGACTTCATTTATTTTTTATTTTTTATTTTATTTTTTTTTTGGCCAGTCCTGGGCCTTGGACTCAGGGCCGGAGCACCGTCCCTGGCTTCTTCCCGCTCAAGGCTAGCACTCTGCCACTTGAGCCACAGCGCCGCTTCTGGCCATTTTCTGTATATGTGGTGCTAGGGAATCGAACCTAGGGCCTCGTGTATCCGAGGCAGGCACTCTTGCCACTAGGCTATATCCCCAGCCGACTTCATTTAAATAAACAAATAAAAAATAAGATAAACTCTCAGGAATAGATAAATAATAAAAAAATTGTAAAGTGGAGAAAGCGAGAGAGCGCGAATGCACTCAAGCAAACACAAACAGCACAGCACGATGCGTATTTTTTTTAAATTGACAAAATAAATCAAAAATAAATCAAAAATAAAAATAAGTGGAAAAGGCGAGAGTGCGCGAGCACACAGGAGCAAAGACAAGCAGCGCAGCTTGATGCGTAGTAAAAAAAATAATAAATAGACAACTGGTCGACCTCATTAGAAATAAAAACCCAAAAGATTAGATAGACAAACAAACAAACACATAAATGTGGAGAGAAGGGCAGGGCGCGCAGGAGCAAAGGTAAACAACAGACAGACCTGAATCCTTATCTTTACAAGGTCGACCTCAGAAATTTGTTCAGTTTGTCTCGGTGACGGATAATGGAAGGAAGGGCAGGCAACTGGTCGACTTCATTTAAATAAACAAATAAAAAATGAGATAAACTCTCAGGAATAGATAAATAATAACAAAAAAAATTGTAAAGTGGAGAAAGCGAGAGAGCGCGAATGCACTCAAGCAAACACAAACAGCACAGCACGATGCGTATTTTTTTTAAATTGGCAATATAAATCAAAAATAAATCAAAAATAAAAATAAGTGGAAAAGGCGAGAGTGCGCGAGCACACAGGAGCAAAGACAAGCAGCGCAGCTTGATGCGTAGTAAAAAAAATAATAAATAGACAACTGGTCGACCTCATTAGAAATAAAAACCCAAAAGATTAGATAGACAAACAAACAAACACATAAATGTGGAGAGAAGGGCAGTGTGCGCAGGAGCAAAGGTAAACATCAGACAGACCTGAATCCTTATCTTTACAAGGTCGACCTCAGAACTTTGTTCAGTTTGTCTCGGTGACGGATAATGGAAGGAAGGGCAGGCAACTGGTCGACTTCATTTAAATAAACAAATAAAAAATAAGATAAACTCTCAGGAATAGATAAATAATAACAAAAAAATTGTAAAGTGGAGAAAGCGAGAGCGCGCAAATGCAATCAAGAAAACACAAACAGCACAGCACGATGCGTATTTTTTTTAAATTGACAAAATAAAAGAAAAATAATAAAAATAAAAATAAGTGGAAAAGGCGAGAGTGCGCGAGCACACTGGAGCAAAGACAAGCAGCGCAGCTTGATGAGTAGTAAAAAAAATAATAAATAGACAACTGGTCGACCTCATTAGAAATATAAACCCAAAAGATTAGATAGACAAACAAACAAACACATAAATGTGGAGAGAAGGGCAGTGCGCGCAGGAGCAAAGGTAAACAGCAGACAGACCTGAATCCTTATGTTTCCAAGGTCGACCTCAGAACTTTGTTCAGTTTGTCTCGGTGACGGATAATGGAAGGAAGGGCAGGTAACTGGTCGACTTCATTTAAATAAACAAAAAAAATAAGATAAACTCTCAGGAATAGATAAATAATAACAAAAAAATTGTAAAGTGGAGAAAGCGAGAGCGCGCGAATGCACTCAATCAAACACAAACAGCACAGCACGATGCGTATTTTTTTTAAATTGACAAAATAAATCAAAAATAAATCAAAAATAAAAATAAGTGGAAAAGGCGAGATTGCGCGACCACACAGGAGGAAAGACAAGCAGTGCACCTTGATGCATAGTAAAAAAAAATAATAAATAGACAACTGGTCGACCTCATTAGAAATAAAAACCCAAAAGATTAGATAGACAAACAAACAAACACATAAATGTGGATAGAAGGGCAGTGCGGGCAGGAGCAAAGGTAAACAGCATGCAGACCTGAATCCTTATCTTTACAAGGTCGACCTCAGAACTTTGTTCAGTTTGTCTCGGTGACGGATAATGGAAGGAAGGGCAGGTAACTGGTCGACTTCATTTAAATAAACAAATAAAAAATAAGATAAACTCTCAGGAATAGATAAATAATAACAAAAAAATTGTAAAGTGGAGAAACCGAGAGCGCGCGAATGCACTCAAGCAAACACAAACAGCACAGCACGATGCGTATTTTTTTTTAAATTGACAAAATAAATCAAAAATAAATCAAAAATAAAAATAAGAGGAAAAGGCGAGACTGCGCGAGCACACAGGAGCAAAGAAAAGCAGTGCAGCTTGATGCGTAGTAAAAAAAATAATAAATAGACAACTGTCGACCTCATTAGAAATAAAAACCCAAAAGATTAGATAGACAAACAAACAAACACATAAATGTGGATAGAAGGGCAGTGCGGGCAGGAGCAAAGGTAAACAGCAGACAGACCTGAATCCTTATCTTTACAAGGTCGACCTCAGAACTTTGTTCAGTTTGTCTCGGTGACGGATAATGGAAGGAAGGGCAGGTAACTGGTCGACTTCATTTAAATAAACAAATAAAAAATAAGATAAACTCTCAGGAATAGATAAATAATAACAAAAAAATTGTAAAGTGGAGAAACCGAGAGCGCGCGAATGCACTCAAGCAAACACAAACAGCACAGCACGATGCGTATTTTTTTTTAAATTGACAAAATAAATCAAAAATAAATCAAAAATAAAAATAAGTGGAAAAGGCGAGACTGCACGAGCACACAGGAGCAAAGACAAGCAGTGCAGCTTGATGCGTAGTAAAAAAAATAATAAATAGACAACTGGTCGCCCTCATTAGAAATAAAAACCCAAAAGATTAGATAGACAAACAAACAAACACATAAATGTGGATAGAAGGGCAGTGCGGGCAGGAGCAAAGGTAAACAGCAGACAGACCTGAATCCTTATCTTTACAAGGTCGACCTCAGAACTTTGTTCAGTTTGTCTCGGTGACGGATAATGGAAGGAAGGGCAGGTAACTGGTCGACTTCATTTAAATAAACAAATAAAAAATAAGATAAACTCTCAGGAATAGATAAATAATAACACAAATTTGTAAAGTGGAGAAAGCGAGAGCGCGCGAATGCACTCAAGCAAACACAAACAGCACAGCACGATGCGTATTTTTTTTTAATTGACAAAATAAATCAAAAATAAATCAAAAATAAAAATAAGTGGAAAAGGCGAGCCTGCGCGAGCACTCAGGAGCAAAGACAAGCAGTGCAGCTTGATGCGTAGTAAAAAATATAATAAATAGACAACTGGTCGACCTCATTAGAAATAAAAACCCAAAAGATTAGATAGACAAACAAACAAACACATAAATGTGGAGAGAAGGGCAGGGCGCGCAGGAGCAAAGGGAACCAGTAGACAGACCTGAATCCGTATCTTTACAATGTCGACCTCAGAACTTTGTTCAGTTTGTCTCGGTGACGGATAATGGATGGAAGGGCAGGCAACTGGTCGACTTCATTTATTTTTTATTTTTTATTTTATTTTTTTTTTGGCCAGTCCTGGGCCTTGGACTCAGGGCCGGAGCACCGTCCCTGGCTTCTTCCCGCTCAAGGCTAGCACTCTGCCACTTGAGCCACAGCGCCGCTTCTGGCCATTTTCTGTATATGTGGTGCTAGGGAATCGAACCTAGGGCCTCGTGTATTCGAGGCAGGCACTCTTGCCACTAGGCTATATCCCCAGCCGACTTCATTTAAATAAACAAATAAAAAATAAGATAAACTCTCAGGAATAGATAAATAATAAAAAAATTGTAAAGTGGAGAAAGCGAGAGAGCGCGAATGCACTCAAGCAAACACAAACAGCACAGCACGATGCGTATTTTTTTTTAAATTGACAAAATAAATCAAAAATAAATCAAAAATAAAAATAAGTGGAAAAGGCGAGAGTGCGCGAGCACACAGGAGCAAAGACAAGCAGCGCAGCTTGATGCGTAGTAAAAAAAATAATAAATAGACAACTGGTCGACCTCATTAGAAATAAAAACCCAAAAGATTAGATAGACAAACAAACAAACACATAAATGTGGAGAGAAGGGCAGGGCGCGCAGGAGCAAAGGTAAACAACAGACAGACCTGAATCCTTATCTTTACAAGGTCGACCTCAGAAATTTGTTCAGTTTGTCTCGGTGACGGATAATGGAAGGAAGGGCAGGCAACTGGTCGACTTCATTTAAATAAACAAATAAAAAATGAGATAAACTCTCAGGAATAGATAAATAATAACAAAAAAAATTGTAAAGTGGAGAAAGCGAGAGAGCGCGAATGCACTCAAGCAAACACAAACAGCACAGCACGATGCGTATTTTTTTTAAATTGGCAATATAAATCAAAAATAAATCAAAAATAAAAATAAGTGGAAAAGGCGAGAGTGCGCGAGCACACAGGAGCAAAGACAAGCAGCGCAGCTTGATGCGTAGTAAAAAAAATAATAAATAGACAACTGGTCGACCTCATTAGAAATAAAAACCCAAAAGATTAGATAGACAAACAAACAAACACATAAATGTGGAGAGAAGGGCAGTGTGCGCAGGAGCAAAGGTAAACATCAGACAGACCTGAATCCTTATCTTTACAAGGTCGACCTCAGAACTTTGTTCAGTTTGTCTCGGTGACGGATAATGGAAGGAAGGGCAGGCAACTGGTCGACTTCATTTAAATAAACAAATAAAAAATAAGATAAACTCTCAGGAATAGATAAATAATAACAAAAAAATTGTAAAGTGGAGAAAGCGAGAGCGCGCAAATGCAATCAAGAAAACACAAACAGCACAGCACGATGCGTATTTTTTTTAAATTGACAAAATAAAAGAAAAATAATAAAAATAAAAATAAGTGGAAAAGGCGAGAGTGCGCGAGCACACAGGAGCAAAGACAAGCAGCGCAGCTTGATGCGTAGTAAAAAAAATAATCAATAGACAACTGGTCGACCTTATTAGAAATAAAAACCCAAAAGATTAGACAGACAAACAAAGAAACACATAAATGTGGAGAGAAGTGCAGGGCGCGCAGGAGCAAAGGTAACCAGCAGACAGACCTGAATCCTTATCTTTACAAGGTCGAACTCAGAGCTTTGTTCAGTTTGTCTCGGTGACGGATAATGGAAGGAAGGGCAGGCAACTGGTCGACTTCATTTAAATAAACAAATAAAAAATAAGATAAACTCTCAGGAATAGATAAATAATAACAAAAAATTGTAAAGTGGAGAAAGCGAGAGCCCGCGAAAGCACTCAAGCAAACACAAACAGCACAGCACGATGCGTATTTTTTTAAATTGACAAAATAAATCAAAAATAAATCAAAAATAAAAATAAGTGGAAAAGGCGAGAGTGCGCGAGCACACAGGAGCAAAGACAAGCAGCGCAGCTTGATGCGTAGTAAAAAAAATAATAAATAGACAACTGGTCGACCTCATTAGAAATAAAAACCCTAAACATTAGATAGACAAGCAAACAAACACATAAATGTGGAGAGAAGGGCAGGGCGCGCAGGAGCAAAGGTAACCAGCAGACAGACCTGAATCCTTATCTTTACAAGGTCGACCTCAGAACTTTGTTCAGTTTGTCTCGGTGACGGATAATGGAAGGAATGGCAGGCAACTGGTCGACTTCATTTAAATAAACAAATAAAAATAAGATAAACTCTCAGGAATAGATAAATAATAAAAAAAATTGTAAAGTGGAGAAAGCGAGAGAGCGCGAATGCAGTCAAGCAAACACAAACAGCACAGCACGATGCGTATTTTTTTTAAAAATTGACAAAATAAATCAAAAATAAAAATAAGTGGAAAAGGCGAGAGTGCGCGAGCACACAGGAGCAAGGACAAGCAGCCCAGCTTGATGCGTAGTAAAAAAAATAATAAATAGACAACTGGTCGACCTCATTAGAAATAAAAACCCAAAAGATTAGATAGACAAACAAACAAACACATAAATGTGGAGAGAAGGGCAGTGCGTGCAGGAGCAAAGGTAAACAGCAGACAGACCTGAATCCTTATCTTTACAAGGTCGACCTCAGAACTTTGTTCAGTTTGTCTCGGTGACGGATAATGGAAGGAAGGGCAGGCAACTGGTCCACTTCATTTAAATAAACTAATAAAAAATAAGATAAACTCTCAGGAATAGCTAAATAATAACAAAAAAATTGTATAGTGGAGAAAGCGAGAGAGCGCGAATGCACTCAAGCAAACACAAACAGCACAGCATGATGCGTATTTTTTTTAAAATTGACAAAATAAATAAAAAATAAATCAAAAATAAAAATAAGTGGAAAAGGCGAGAGTGCGCGAGCACACAGGAGCAAAGACAAGCAGCGCAGCTTGATGCGTAGTAAAAAAAATAATAAATAGACAACTGGTCGACCTCATTAGAAATAAAAACCCAAAAGATTAGATAGACAAACAAACAAACACATAAATGTGGAGAGAAGTGCAGTGCGGGCAGGAGCAAAGGTAAACAACAGACAGACCTGAATCCTTATCTTTACAAGGTCGACCTCAGAAATTTGTTCAGTTTGTCTCGGTGACGGATAATGGAAGGAAGGGCAGGCAACTGGTCGACTTCATTTAAATAAACAAATAAAAAATGAGATAAACTCTCAGGAATAGATAAATAATAACAAAAAAAATTGTAAAGTGGAGAAAGCGAGAGAGCGCGAATGCACTCAAGCAAACACAAACAGCACAGCACGATGCGTATTTTTTTTTAATTGGCAATATAAATCAAAAATAAATCAAAAATAAAAATAAGTGGAAAAGGCGAGAGTGCGCGAGCACACAGGAGCAAAGACAAGCAGCGCAGCTTGATGCGTAGTAAAAAAAATAATAAATAGACAACTGGTCGACCTCATTAGAAATAAAAACCCAAAAGATTAGATAGACAAACAAACAAACTCATAAATGTGGAGAGATGGGCAGTGTGCGCAGGAGCAAAGGTAAACAGCAGACAGACCTGAATCCTTATCTTTACAAGGTCGACCTCTGAACTTTGTTCAGTTTGTCTCGGTGACGGATAATGGAAGGAAGGGCAGGCAACTGGTCGACTTCATTTAAATAAACAAATAAAAAATAAGATAAACTCTCAGGAATAGATAAATAATAACAAAAAAATTGTAAAGTGGAGAAAGCGAGAGCGCGCGAATGCACTCAAGCAAACACAAACAGCACAGCACGATGCGCATTTTTTTATATTGACAAAATAAATCAAAAATAAATCAAAAATAACAATAAGTGGAAAAGGCGAGAGTGCGCGAGCACACAGGAGCAAAGACAAGCAGCGCAGATTGATGCGTAGTAAAAAAAATAATAAATAGACAACTGGTCGACCTCATTAGAAATAAAAACCCAAAAGATTAGATAGACAAACAAACAAACACATAAATGTGGAGAGAAGGGCAGTGCGCGCAGGAGCAAAGGTAAACAGCAGACAGACCTGAATCCTTATCTTTACAAGGTCGACCTCAGAACTTTGTTCAGTTTGTCTCGGTGACGGATAATGGAAGGAAGGGCAGGAAACTGGTCGACTTCATTTAAATAAACAAATAAAAAATAAGATAAACTCTCAGGAATAGATAAATAATAACAAAAAATTGTAAAGTGGAGAAAGCGAGAGCGCGCGAATGCACTCAAGCAAACACAAACAGCACAGCACGATGCGTATTTTTTTTAATTGACAAAATAAATCAAAAATAAATCAAAAATAAAAATAAGTGGAAAAGGCGAGAGTGCGCGAGCACACAGGAGCAAAGACAAGCAGCGCAGCTTGATGCGTAGTAAAAAAAATAATAAATAGTCAACTGGTCGACCTCATTAGAAATAAAAACCCAAAAGATTAGATAGACAAACAAACAAACACATAAATGTGGAGAGATGGGCAGTGCGCGCAGATGCAAAGGTAAACAGCAGACAGACCTGAATACTTATCTTTACAAGGTCGACCTCAGAACTTTGTTCAGTTTGTCTCGCTGACGGATAATGGAAGGAAGGCCAGGCAACTGGTCGACTTCATTTAAATAAACAAATAAAAAATAAGATAAACTCTCAGGAATAGATAAATAATAACAAAAAAATTGTAAAGTGCAGAAAGCGAGAGCGCGCGAATGCACTCAAGCAAACACAAACAGCACAGCACGATGCGTATTTTTTTTATATTGACAAAATAAATCAAAAATAAATCAAAAATAACAATAAGTGGAAAAGGCGAGAGTGCGCGAGCACACAGGAGCAAAGACAAGCAGCGCAGCTTGATGCGTAGTAAAAAAAAAATAAAATAGACAACTGGTCGACCTCATTAGAAATAAAAACCCAAAAGATTAGATAGACAAACAAAACAAACACATAAATGTGGAGAGAAGGGCAGTGCGCGCAGGAGCAAAGGTAAAACAGCAGACAGACCTGAATCCTTATCTTTACAAGATCGACCTCAGAACTTTGTTCAGTTGTCTCAGTGTCGGATAATGGAAGGAAGGGCAGGATACTGGTCGACTTCATTTAAATAAACAAATAAAAAATAGATAAACTCTCAGGAATAGATAAATAAAAACAAAAAATTGTAAAGTGGAGAAAAGCGAGAGCGCGCGAATGCACTCAAGCAAACACAAACAGCACAGCACGATGCGTATTTTTTTTTAAATTGACAAAATAAATCAAAAATAAATCAAAAATAAAAATAAGTGGAAAAGGCGAGAGTGCGCGAGCACACAGGAGCAAAGACAAGCAGCGCAGCTTGATGCGTAGTAAAAAAAATAATAAATAGACAACTGGTCGACCTCATTAGAAATAAAAACCCAAAAGATTAGATAGACAAACAAAGAAACACTTAAATGTGGAGAGAAGGGCAGTGCGCGCAGGAGCAAAGGTAAACAGCAGACAGACCTGAATCCTTATCTTTACAAGGTCGACCTCAGAACTTTGTTCAGTTTGTCTCGGTGACGGATAATGGAAGGAAGGGCAGGCAACTGGTCGACTTCATTTAAATAAACAAATAAAAATTAGGTAAACTCTCAGGAATAGATAAATAATAACAAAAAAATTGTAAAGTGGAGAAAGCGAGAGCGCGCGAATGCACTCAAGCAAACACAAACAGTACAGCACGATGCGAATTTTTTTTTTTAAATTG